>NC_056725.1:1372252063-1372464563 GCF_019279795.1 Protopterus annectens | reverse complement strand
GAAGGTACTACTGTGGAAGTTGTGTCAGGCACGGCCAACTGTGGTGGGGGAGGGGCACAAAACAGATTCAGGACATATCAGAGAGATTATATCTCAAAGCTTGAGCTGGAGACTTTTGCTGTAATAGGAAAGTCTTCTCAGATTGCTACTATTGTGCCTGTCACCAGGACAGTCAGTTTGGAAAATAACTGGATGGGTGGATGAATAGATGGATAGATGAATAGATGGCTGGATGGATGAATGGATGGCTTGACGGATGGATGATTTCAAAAATAAAAAAAAACAGCTAGCAACTTCCATTTAAGCTAGAACCTTATTAGCTGTAAGTTTCTTTACTCTTAAAATTTTGATAAGATATTCAGTATCAGAACACTCTAACATGGTGCAGAGTTAGCTGATCAACACTCAGTAAGCTACCCTAAGCCTGTCACTCATGAATACATGTGCATATGAGAGTAAGTATCTAAGGCCTTATCTGAATCAGACCCAAGGTGGTAGTTATACTGATGATGATGTCAACTTTCTTCAGAGAACCAGGAGAACCTTCACAAATCCACCACTTCGCCAAAGCATATACCAAAAAAAAAAAAAACGATAAAGACAGGAACACAGCAGAGCTGTTTGAATTTTCTTTTACTTCAACACACTGGTACCTCAGCCATTCACTTTCAATGGACAATATGCAATTACAAACAACCATCTTTAAGTACATAGGTTCAAACCCCAATTAATACAATTAAATAACCAATTGAAAAATTACATCTTGTTTAAAATGCTGCATACACATTTTTTTAAAGTCCTACATACACATTGAAAGTGAATGGCTGAGGTATCAGTGTGTTGAAGTAAAAGAAAATTTAAACAGTTCTGCTGTGTTCCTGTCTTTTTCATTTTTTTTTTTGGTAACCAGGAGAACCTTCCCTGATCTTCTTCTTCTGGTAACTGTCATGGTATTATTATTAACATATCTAAACTGTCACCAACTTAAGCAAACATGACCACTCTTTTGTGTCATATACAGAGGACAGTACATCAGGCTACAGCACCCTCCAAGTGATGCTCTGCAGTGTCAGTATCTGAAAATGAATCTAAATGGTTAGTGTGCAGATAGAACCCTAAACAGTCTGTTTTCATGATTAAAGGCAAGTAAACTAACTGCTGAATTATTTGGTAGCATTAAGCATAGGGAAAATAGTTGACTGTTGTGTTTCTCTGCAATTCAGGATCAAATGTTCATTCAAATGGGAACTGGAAAATCAGATGGGTATTCATAAATTCACTCCAGCCTTGACTGGCTTAGCCCTTCTTGAGTGGGGAAGTACATTCTCAAGGGAGAACTCCTGGACTAGGACCACTCTTGGTGGTAGAAACCCAGGAACAGAAAAGTATATACTAATGATTTTTGGTGGGGAAGGCATATTAGATATACAAAACCATCATCCATGTTGCTTTCCAAGGATTTTGTCTTTACAATGTGACCCTTCCTCTGCTGGCAGCTGAGTGGGTATATCACAGTTGTTGATAGCAGTCCCATAGATGGAGATGTATGATGCACCCTTCCTAAATCATTCCAAGGTTATGCCTGCCGCCACCCTAGTCCTTGAGAGTACCACCTGACCATGTTCTAAGTGGCTTTCAGCACTGAGACTAAACTTGTGATGGATAAGTTAAACTTATCCACTCATTCTTATTGTCTCCCCTCCATCTCCTCTACCACCAAGGCCTATAATTAAATCTAGAAGTGGGGTTCAGTCAGGGCTATAACCTTCTACAAGCAGAAGTATATTGTTTTTGTCTCCTCTGGATTTACACTTCTTTACTTAGTCATTTTCTTTTTGTTTTTCTCAGGAAACAGTTCAAATTATAATAGACATTAAGGAACTCTGCCAAGCAGTGCGAATTATTAGCATACAACTGAAGCTCTAGCTAACCCTGCAAAGTAGGGAAACTTCAGCTGCACACTGAATGCATGTACTTTCATTCCTGCTATAGCGCAGGCTTGTAGTACTGCATTTGCCTTTTCTAATATGTTTCTGACACGACAGAATAACTTAATTATGTTGTCCTTGTGAATTCATTTGAGTTTAATCATGCACAGCGCCAGGGTCATACTGCTCTGCTCTGCAGCTAATGTGCTTTCTTGATTTCAGCAGAACAGGCATTTTACCACTCATTGCTCTATTTTCAGTGAGCAGAGCTTGTTAGATCAATTGAAGTGAAAACAACATACCTATCCCAAATTTATTCTGATGTTTACTCTATATTGCAATTTTCATTGATACTTCTAATGCTGCACATTTACTTTGTATCATTTCTTGTAATACTTTCATTTTTAACTATGTTTAGATGGCATTCGGTATTTTTTATTTTCTTTTAAAGAACATGTTCATTTGCTTGCATTTTAGTCTAAATTAATTAAACCCATTAGATATGTTCTGGGGATGATCTACGGCACTTAATTTGGTTGTGTAATTGTACTATACTCCATGTCATGTAATATAAATGAGAAAATTAAACCGAGAGATACAGAGTATTTTGTTTCGAGTATCTTTGACAAAATTGCACATTGCATTATCTTTGATAATGGGGCAGAAAGGTGACTTTAATCATACTTTGGATGTTCACTTTTATTAGAAATGCTGTAAGCAGTAGATTGAGATCATTACAGTCACACCTGCTGTAACAATATACATAGCAGAAATGGTTATGGATGTGAGCTACTAGCATACAGCCTTTAGTCCAAGGTTTGAATCCCTCAGTTTCCACGTGCTGATTCTCTGACTCTTAACTAGACATTGCCCTCTTTTTAACCTTGAAAAGTACAACCTGTATCTACAAAACAGAGAATTTAGGCAGAAGGAGCACTGCAAGGCATGTATCAACGCAAAAATATTTATTAATCCTACAACCTGTATCTAATGGGCTTTCCAGTTAATAGCTGAATAAAATGCAAATATCATCAATTCTAGATGTGAATGAATAAAGTAACACTATAACTGTTTGTGTGTAATACACATTGCCCCAGTGCTTTCAGTCTAATTATCTGTCAAATCACTAGCAAACTGAATCAGTTTTGCTTGCTGCACCTTCTAGGTTCATAGCTAGTTATTAGGCATACAGTTCAGGAGACCATTAATGAGCCTAACCCATATTCACACTTGTCCCAAAGCACTGTTTGGTTAAGTGGCTTGCTTAATGGCACACAGAAGGCAGTTGTAGGCTGAGAGAATTAAACCCTGTACTACAGGAAGCAGCTTGTTAACTGCCCACAGCCTTAATCCTCTGTGCCAGCTGATAGAGTAACAGTTTGCACCCAGAGGCCTTAAACTCACATACCTGTACTTGGGAGTCTGGTGCTACACCACACTGTTCCAGTATTTAAATGGCTCTGCTGTGCGGGCACTTAATGGTTGCTCTCTTAGGGCAGAAGTTACTTTTCACTGTTTCTTTCAGAAAAATTATGCTTCAGATATTTGTCTACCTAGTTCATAGAAATCAGACCTGCTAGTTTTGAGTTGGCACTTGAAAATAATTTCTGCTAGTTCTATCTTCTTCAAAAGCCATTTACAAAGCAGGACATTACAGCTGTGCACACCTTTAATGCACTTTAAAAGCCACACATGCCGTAATTCTGCATTCCTTCCCCGTTTGCACCTTTTACTATTTCTCTTTTCTGCTGCTTTTTGGATTCAAGAAACTGACTGATTTTTCCAAGGTTATTTGCTTAACTCCAGTGGAAGAAGTGAGGTTAGAATGTGGGCCATATGCGTTCATTGATTTAACTTAAATTAGTGAGAAATGATTAGCTGGATGGCTGCCTGAGTGCAGTTAGACAAGTACAGAAATTTCCCTGTGACTGCTTCTAATGCCGAGCAACATTGTACCAGCCTATACGCTCAAGGTGGCACTGACAATCTGAGTCTGACTGCAAATTCAGGTGGCTTGTAAGGTTGTCATTGCAATATGAAGGCGTTTGAGAATAGGTTCATGGAGAGCTCTGCTGTAATTTCAAAAACAGTGATGGAGTATGGTAGATACTCAGATATGGTGTGCCAAAGCAGGTGTACAATTTTGCAGTATCTTTGTACAATGCACTTGTTGTCAGGGAATTAAACATATTTTCATGAACTTTTCATTTGTATATAAGTTTTTATATTAGAACATGTATCTTGTTAGCCTTAGGATTATAAAAACATATTTTTCCCATATCACTGTACATTACTGCTCAGGGGGATATAACTGTTATGAAACATTTCCGTATATGATATATTATTTAGCTGGTATGTAGTGTGCATGAAACAGTAGCTCATAGTTCCTCCAAATGAATCTCTTGTTGCAGTATCCCTTTCCATCATACCGTACAGGAAGAAAATTGTCTTGTTATGTCAGCTTGCCAGCGTCTCTTATGGTACTGATAGCACTGCAGAAATGTTATGTAATCTGATTAACTGGCATCCACGTTTTGGAGGAGCAGAGTAAACGATGATGAAAGAGGAGAGTGAATGAAGTCTGAGTTACATGCTTCACTGTTACATTCTTGTGGTTCTTGTGTTTTTGCATATGAGCTAGTGCAATGCACTGACCATTTTCCAGGCTACCACTAAGGTCATGAAATAAAATACATAAATAACTAGTTAGATAGATTAATAAATGTTTAAAAATGTTGTCAAAGGGCAATGTGTCAGAATAGCACGAATGTCTTCCACTAAACAAATTATGGAGGATGAATTTAAGTTGGTTTATTCAATGTTTAAAAACAGGGGATATCCTGACGTATTGCTCAATGACACCATACAATATGTGTCCTCACAATGGGGGAATCGATATAAACCTTTATTAGGAGTTAAGGAATCTTTAGTTGAATCAGATAGTAATTTAAACAACAAGTTCAATGGAGCCTGCATTCTAACCTATACACCATATGTACATTATATAAAGGACATATTAATTAGACATTGGGATGTCATTACTTCCAATAATTTGGGGGAGTTATTAGGTGCACGACCAGTTATAGTATACAAAATGGCACCTAATATAAAAAGGTTATTAGAACAGGCTGATAATAGAAAGGATAATTTAGACAGGAACAAAAAAGGTAATGTAAGGTGTGGGTCTTGCAATCAATGTCCATACATTAATACGGTTGAGAAAATAATACTAAATGATATCAATAATACAGTAATTTGTAATTTGGGAGCTAATTGTAACTCAAAACAAATAGTATATATTGCCAAATGTACAGTTTGTACAGCATTTTATATAGAGAAAACCGAGAGGTTCTTTAAAAAGCGTATCTATGAACATCTTTACAGGATACGTAAAAAAGATAAGAATAACGCATTATATAGGCACATTGAGGACAAAGGTGAACAACATAGTTTTGTGTTTAGTATTATTGATCAGGTCAACCAAACCACTTATGGTGGTAATTGGAAGGTACGATTGGCCCTTAAAGAAAGTATCTGGCAGATTAAGTGTGATGCCACTAGATTTCCGGGACTTAATGATCACATAAGTATTAAACCATTTTTGGAAGATTTATGACATTATTAATCAATGTTTTTAATAACATACAGAATTAGTTTTAACGTATATATTTAATAATATTTATAGTAATAAGTTATTGTATTTTATTTATGATGTTTAATATATTTACATCTATTTTATTCAAGTACACATGAATTTATTAGGCTGTATTGACAATATTTTGGTTACTTTAATTTGTCATCACTTGTATATTAAGGTATCTTCAAGTGATTTTCCATTTTACATTCTTACATTCTTATTAACTTAATATGTTTGTATAGACTAATAATAATAATAATCTAATTTTAATTTTTTAATTGAAATTTCTTGATTGAATTGCAACAGTATTATATAACTCATTTATAGTTTCAACACTGTAAGTGTAGTAAACATTATTATATTAGTAATACTGCATGTATCAAATTATAAGTATTTATTGTATTACTTAGTGTTTACTAGTTTAAATGATGTTAGGCTATTTGAATGAACATTAGTGTTGCAACAGTATTCCAATGAATTAATTGTATTGCCGTTTTAAGAGTTTTGGCGCAATTTTTAAATTCAACAAACTGACAGAGTATATATATGTGTTTTTAATGAAGGTTGGTGTTCTGAGGAAGACTGATTTATTTTCAGTTGAAAGCGCTTAACGTTAGTATATGCCATTGTGCACTTTGTTTTTCAAGTTAATAAATTATTTTTTCCACTTGGGCGAGCTGCTTTCTTCCTACATCCAGCACTTGGGAGTTATATCCTTGTGGTGCAGTGCTCGGTTTTGGTTTGTGCTTAGGCATGGCTGGTAGCGAGGGAGATGTTTCGGCTTCATTGTCTGGTGGTGATTATAAACAACTTAGAGCGGAGGTTACTGCTCTTCAATCCGATGTGCAGAAGCTGTTGGTTTTAGTTACGGAAGTATTGGCGGAGCGCAAGGAGCGCAAGCAACCGGCTTGCATGTTGGGAAGTAATGAAGGTGAAAACGCAGCTTTAGTTATTGACAGACTTAAGTGTGGTGTTCGTGATGATACCATAAAAGATATTGGCATGTATGCAGTCAAAGACGGACAGGCTGACTTTCGTCAAGGAAGGATTTCTTTCACTAACGATAGGGGACTGATGCGCACTCCTATTAACGAAAGAGGACTCATGCATACACCGGATCTGGAGATTCCGATGCTATTGAAAGAGAATTCCATCCAAGTGCAACAGGACAATATTAATATCGATATGCCTAACATATGTGAGGACGAAACACATATCAGTGTGGTCTCCCCTATAAATCTAAGAGGGCATAATGTTAATAAAAGATTATGTTTACTGTCCCCAAGTGAAGATTTTACTTTTGATTTCAGTGTGCAGCGAGACAGAAGGGAAACGGACAGCGGGTTTATTAATAAACAAGGGGCAAGACCAAAAGATAGACAAGCTGTCAAGCAATATGTTAACACCAAGAAGAAAGAGTTTGGTGTTAAAAAAGGTACTGTTATGCATTTATCTAGTTCTTTAAATGACAAAAGGCGGATGTATGAACAGGATATGGGTAACAGTATGTGTGATAACACAGGTTATGTGTTTAATCAATTTTTAAGTGATGATTATAATTTTGACAATGATTTTGAGAAAGGAAATAATGTGAATTTTAATATTACTGAATTTAAACAATACAGTTTAAGGGATATGATTTTCACTTTTGGTAAAAAACTGTTGCAATATAAAAACACAAAGATTGATATAGCCTATTTATCTAAATGTTTAAACATAAAAGTAGTACCCAAAGGAATCAGATTTTTTAAGTTGCCTTTGGGCATCAACTTGAATAATGAAATTAAAAAAGAATTCAATGAAATGTTTGACAATTTTGGTTTAATATTTCTGAGGACATTGATCAAATATAATGATGAGAAGATGATTCATTTGGCTAATGAAGTGGAATGTATGAATGAAGTTATCATTAAGCATCGTGATTTTGGCAAATGGAAGGATTTGTATAATAAACAATTTGACATGACACAGAATAAGGTTAGGAATATTTTTGACAGGAAAAATAGAAAATTGATGAGGGATATCAAGGCATATGAAGACAATAAAGTTTATATATGGCCAGTTGATAGGGTGGAGAAAATGCATATAGATAGAACACAATTTAGAGAAAGAAAAAGAAGTAACTATAGGGAGGAAAATTTTCGAGGGGGAAGATTTTTTCCCGCTCCAAAATACAATACACCATACAGAAAGAGAAATTAAGTAATTTGGTTGATACATCTATGGGGAAACCAGTTGACAAGAATGGCACGTATTACAGTAATACATCAATAGTTAATGATGCATCTTGTGAAGTTTCTCATACCATAGATGGGAATAACTTGACCATTATATGTACACAAGATAGTAACACTAGTGGTAAGGATTGTACCAACAAAAAACAGATAGTTAGTACATTTAATGGATTTAATGTGTACAATTTCACTGATTTAAACATCCAACAAGAATTTTTTCATTTGATGAGTAAAGGTATGAAGTTCATCCCTACCACCGGGATGAACTTGGTTGATACCATTAAAGAAACCAAGATGTATTGTAGGAAATTAAATCTAACTACACAATTTGACTCTACACCAAGTAATGAGGATACTAGTAAGATAAATAGATTGAAGAAAAAAAGTACATATGTACCTATTAGTAATCCACAAGTAGCTAATTTTGAAAGGATGGTTACTAAAGATATATACTGGTTAAATAAGGATATAAGTAACAATAAGGGATACAAATATAATTTTGTAGACAATTTAACGAAAGAAGAAAGGAAGTGTTTGAAAGAAATAATGCATAATAAAGACATCCGCATTATGAAACCCGACAAAGGGGGCGGAATAGTTATTAGCTACACATTGGATTACAATAGTAAAATTCATAATTTATTATATGGTTCAGGGAAATACGAAGTGGTTTCATTGAATGAAATTAATATAGGATATAGAAGGATAGACCTCTTTTTAGAGGAATATCGCATTGACAACAGAATTAGTGAAGATATTTACAGATTTCTTAGGACTGAGTACCCTATACTAGATAAGATGGTGGGTATACCCAAAATACATAAATCTATGGAAAATCCCCCATATCGACCTATAGTTTCAGGGTCCAAATCCAAGACTTACAACATAGGTGTTCTTATAGATGTATGGACCAAGCACATTTACAAGTTGACACCCCATATTATGAAAGATTCATGGAGCTTTTTAAGTTGCTTAACTACAGAATTATGGAATCAAGATTATTCATTCATTACTATTGACGTAGTGGATTTGTATAGTAGTATACCTAAAGAGATAGGATTGGACTATTTTATGAACAGCTTGATTAAATATTCGGGTTACAGTTGGGACAGAATACGTTTATTAACTGAACTTATGTCAATAGTTTTGGATTATAATTATATTACATTCCTAGGGGAGTATTTTAGGCAAAAAATAGGTGTGGCCATGGGGGCCTCTTGCGCACCAATTTTTGCGAATCTGGTCATGTTAAATTGGGAGAATGAACATTTTTTAAATTGCCGTTACTATAAACACGTGGTGTTTTATGACAGATATTTGGATGACATCTTTATTATATGGAAGGGTCCAGAAGCAATGGTTGATGAGTTCATTTTATATTTGAACAATACAACTAATTTTTTTAAATTTACTTATACTTATGAAAGGAGATCCATTCCTTATTTGGATACGTACATTAGTAACACTGATGAAGGGTATATATCTAAGATTTATAGGAAACCTACCTTCTCAAATGATTATATCCAGTACAATAGCAATCATCCTCCATTCATGTTTAAAAATGTTGTCAAAGGGCAATGTGTCAGAATAGCACGAATGTCTTCCACTAAACAAATTATGGAGGATGAATTTAAGTTGGTTTATTCAATGTTTAAAAACAGGGGATATCCTGACGTATTGCTCAATGACACCATACAATATGTGTCCTCACAATGGGGGAATCGATATAAACCTTTATTAGGAGTTAAGGAATCTTTAGTTGAATCAGATAGTAATTTAAACAACAAGTTCAATGGAGCCTGCATTCTAACCTATACACCATATGTACATTATATAAAGGACATATTAATTAGACATTGGGATGTCATTACTTCCAATAATTTGGGGGAGTTATTAGGTGCACGACCAGTTATAGTATACAAAATGGCACCTAATATAAAAAGGTTATTAGAACAGGCTGATAATAGAAAGGATAATTCAGACAGGAACAAAAAAGGTAATGTAAGGTGTGGGTCTTGCAATCAATGTCCATACATTAATACGGTTGAGAAAATAATACTAAATGATATCAATAATACAGTAATTTGTAATTTGGGAGCTAATTGTAACTCAAAACAAATAGTATATATTGCCAAATGTACAGTTTGTACAGCGTTTTATATAGGGAAAACCGAGAGGTTCTTTAAAAAGCGTATCTATGAACATCTTTACAGGATACGTAAAAAAGATAAGAATAACGCATTATATAGGCACATTGAGGACAAAGGTGAACAACATAGTTTTGTGTTTAGTATTATTGATCAGGTCAACCAAACCACTTATGGTGGTAATTGGAAGGTACGATTGGCCCTTAAAGAAAGTATCTGGCAGATTAAGTGTGATGCCACTAGATTTCCGGGACTTAATGATCACATAAGTATTAAACCATTTTTGGAAGATTTATGACATTATTAATCAATGTTTTTAATAACATACAGAATTAGTTTTAACGTATATATTTAATAATATTTATAGTAATAAGTTATTATATTTTATTTATGATGTTTAATATATTTACATCTATTTTATTCAAGTACACATGAATTTATCAGGATGTATTGACAATATTTTGGTTACTTTAATTTGTCATCACTTGTATACTAAGGTATCTTCAAGTGATTTTCCGTTTTACATTCTTATTAACTTAATATGTTTGTATAGACTAATAATAATAATAATCTAATTTTAATTTTTTAATTGAAATTTCTTGATTGAATTGCGACAGTATTATATAACTCATTTATAGTTTTAACACTGTAAGTGTAGTAAACATTATTATATTAGTAATACTGCATGTATCAAATTATAAGTATTTATTGTATTACTTAGTGTTTACTAGTTTAAATGATGTTAGGCTATTTGAATGAACATTAGTGTTGCAACAGTATTCCAATGAATTAATTGTATTGCCGTTTTAAGAGTTTTGGCGCAATTTTTAAATTCAACAAACTGACAGAGTATATATATATGTGTTTTTAATGGAGGCTGGTGTTCTGAGGAAGACTGATTTATTTTCAGTTGAAAGCGCTTAACGTTAGTATATGCAATTGTGCACTTTGTTTTTCAAGTTAATAAATTATTTTTTCCACTTGGGCGAGCTGCTTTCTTCCTACATCCAGCACTTGGGAGTTATATCGTTGTGGTGCAGTGCTCGGTTTTAGATTAATAAATTGACATTCAAAAGAGAGAGAGAGAGAGAGAGAGAAAGAGTGAATGGAAATACATTAGTGGTTACAACTTCACAAGGCAGAATCCTGATCTTAAATAGCTGTCCAGCAATGCCATATGAAGTGTACCTTGGGATCTGGGCTGTTTTCAAACCATGCCCCCCTGCTCACATTTTAGGACCATACACAAATGCATGTGTTCTTTTGGAGTCACATTCTTGATGGCTTAAAATTATATTTCTTGTTTAATACTGCAACATTTCTTAGTTTGTTTTAAATTAGTAGTTTGACATTTATGTATTAATAAATAATACACACCTTTGCCTAATAAATATAACAAAAGGGACAAACGGGAAAAGGACATCAGTATAAGGTAATAGTTTTTTATGGAACAGGCTGATTAGTACTTTCTAATATATTTAATTGAGTAGGGATGTTTAAGAGAGTGAAAACTTGCAAAATGTATTCTAATGATTGTTTAATGATTTGTACAGGGGATAATGCATGTCACATATGCAAATACCTATTGCTATGGTATCAGGTAGTGAAAGTACAGAAGGAATATAATGAAGTTGGTGTGCAAACAGAAAGCCTTAGCATGGAAGGTGATAGTGACGAAACACTGAATACAATTTGCACAGAAACATCTAAGCAATGATAAGTAGAAGGAGGACAGAGTTTGGGAGCTGACAATCACATGACAAAGGAACACAGTCTTAATGCCAGCAAATATGAGAGAAGTGCATATGAAATGGAGGAAGCAAAGGAAAGCACAATGCAGGTATCAAATGATGTATACAACTCAAAACAATGATATGCATTTGCACTAAATTGAGGAAAAGGAGGATGCAGGATTAAGTGCTACAGATAATACTGTCTGATTCAAGTCAGTGACAGAAATGACCTAGAGATGGGAAAAAAACTCATGTGTCTGCAAATAGTGGTGAAAGGGGGGAACATAATGAAAAGGTAAATTAAGTGGAGAAAAAATAAATCACGGTGTAGCAGATAGAAGTTTTAATAATAAGTGACCCAGTGTTTTAAGGAATCAGAAACTACATACCGAGTATTGACAAAAACAGGATAGTGGTGTCAGCCTTAAGTGGGTATAGAATATCAGATATCAGGAAAGGAATCTGTAAGTTAGTAAATACAAGGAATCGATATTCTGGTATAGTGGTGTGATGAGGTAATCATGCCATAGGTAAATCTATATTAGAAAATATTCTGAAAGGAGTTGACTTAATAACAGAACACTACCTAGTGAGTAGGGTTAAAGAACTATTTCGGGATCTAGTCCTAGCCCTGTGATTTAATGTCACATACCTAAAAATTGGTAGTGCACTGAACAGTAGAATAAAAATAAAAAATTTGGAAACTAATAATTGCCAGTTATGCCTCTGGGGATACATGGCTGGTAAAAGGAGTACTTTGCTAGTAGCCAAAATATGTGACGCACAAGGTCAATAAAATGTTCAGGCTAGAAAAATGTGAAAACTTTTTTAGAGGTAGAACTAATAACTTTCTAACTAGAGTGTAGTGACACTGTAGGGAGGGAAAGCTAAGAATGGTAATATGCAATCCAAGAAGTTTCAGAAATGAATTTACAGAATTACACTTACAGACATTATTACAGAAGAATGCGGATATGGATGTAATAATGGAGACATAGTTCACAGAGACAGGGAAACCACTGGAGATTTTGGGTTTCATAGATTACTACAGTTTTAGGAAAAGAAAAAAAGGATGAGGTGTTTCTATTTATGTGATAGAGAAAATTAGTCATGAAAAAGCAGATGTTATATCAGCGGTGATACAGGGAAATAAGTCAAACCTTAATGTAACTTTTGCAGGCCCCCTTAAAAGTCCTATCAAAATGTGTAAAGCTTTGTTAAAATGTGTAGAATGCTCCAATATCATGCTAGCTGGTGAGATAAACTATCCTTGCATAGGCTGGACAAACATGACAGGCAAGGAAAGGTCAGATCATGTTATCACTATCACTAGCTCTACTGTCGCTAACCTTCCTAACTTCCTTACAAACTGACCTACTACTGCACAACTACTCCTGTCACACTACCCACACTAACCCACCCTCTCAAACCCACACACACTTCTACATCTGCCCCCAATCATAAATCTTACAACTACATATTACTCACTAACAAAAATGACACCATCTCACCACACTAAGAAAAATACAGATAGACCAAGCTCACAAGCAATTAATATTAAAAAGCACATACTGACACTCCTACAAACACTGCTGACCTCTGGTAACATTCACCCAAATCCAGGTTCCCTCTCAGCCAGACAAACATCTGACCTGCTGATCCTAAATATCAACATAAGAAGTATTACCAACAAGCTAACAGACGTACATGCATTCATAGCCCACTACAACCCTGATATACTCACCATTACAGAGACCTGGCTTAAACCCAGCATCCAAGATGAAGACTTTCTCCTCCCAGGGTATAATACACTTAGAGCTGATAGAACAAACAGGAAAGGAGAAGGAGTAGCCATTCTCTTTAAAAACACCCTTAACCTCCAGCTCCTGCACACCACACCACCCACTTTTCAAAATGCTGAAGTCCTATGTTCTGTCCTATCCATAAGAAACACCAAGAAGATCAATATAATATGCTGCTACATACCTCCAGGCAATAACTCACTCATAATAGAAGACATCCTACACTGAACAAAGGACAATCTACCTCAGGAAACAATCCTGCTAGGAGACCTTAACATCGAATGGGCAGTCTGTAACTCCAGAAGCCCCTCTACACATATCAGTCTATATGGGTTCTCAACTAATTGAAGAACCAACTAGAATAGATAAGAAAACAAAGAAAGAATCCATACTGGACTGGACACTAACCAGCTATCCCAAACAAAACTATACAGTAGGCTGTCTCCCAGATGACCTAAGTGATCATCTCGCCACCTTCCTACTCCACAAACACTCCAATCATCCCAAACTAGTTGTATACAAACTCGTACGAGATGACCGTAACCTTACCCCACAATACCTAAATACTGTCCTAAGCCACTGCAACTGGGAACCACTATGGACACTTGGGTTAAACCAGGCAGTAGACTACTTCAATAGTACCTTCTCTAACATCCTTAACATTCTAGCTCCCAGCAGAAAGATCAGAGTTAAAGCTAACTACGCACCCTGGCTAAGTAGGGACACTAGAGCCTTACTAAAAGCCAGAGATAAAGCCTGGAAAATCTGGAAAACTGACAAAACCCCTAGCTCCAGGCAATACTATCAACAACTTAGAAACAAGGCCATGGCTGAATCCAAAATAAACAAACAAAACTATTTTCTTAGCGCCCAAGGGAAATATTCAAATAATCCACAAATATTCTGGCATGCCATTAACTCCCTACTAAAGCCAGGCAAAATCACTACTCCAGCACCCAGCTCTACTAACAATAACCTAGACATAGCTTCTCAATTTAATAGCCATTTTACTAAATCCATCTTAGCTCTGTCCAGTCAAATAACCAAAAACAGTCTACCTCAATCACAACCCAACTTATCCCACATCACCCCCTCTTTCAGCCTATTACCAGTTCCCACCTCAACTATCAAAAAACTCCTCCTAAAACTAAAGCCAACCACATTGGCAGCTTACAACATACCTGCTGCATACATAAAATGGCTAGTGACTCCCTGTCATATCCTGTCTCCATCCTAATCAACCTCTCCCATACTAGAATCCTACATACCCAAACTCTGGAAAGTATCTCACATCATTCCTCTCCACAAAGGAAGTAACTCCTACAAATTCTCCAACTAACGACCTGTTGCCATCCTTTGCCCCTATCCAAAATTCTTGAGAAATGCATCCACTTGCAAGTGATGACATTTCTTAACACACACAATCTCCTATCTACCACAAAACACGGTTTCTGTCCACATAACGGCACTACCACAGCCCTTCTATCCTTCACTAATCATATAAACCTTCACAGGAATGATAACAAATATGTAGCAGCCATTTTCCTAGACCTCTAAAAAGCATCTGATATGGTCTCCCACTCCAATCTACTAGACTTACTAACATCATTATCCTTCACCTCCTCTACCATAGCCTGGTTCAGAAGCTACTTGTCTGACAGGCAACAATCAGTCCAGTGGAAAGGAACTCTGTCTACACAACTTCCAACCACCATAGGAGTCCCACAGGGCTCTATACTGGGCCCACTATTGTTCTCTATTTTCACAAATAACCTCAACAGGTCTACACAACATGCCACACTCATACAATATGCGGATAATTCGACCCTGATCTGCTCCACCTCATCTCCCACCACCCTACATACACTCACTAAAGATACCTTTAACTCAGTAGAAAAATGGATATCAGGTATCCAACTAAATTCTAAATTCTAAAATGACAAAACCGCTACTATTTACCCCTAATAGATCAACCCCCTTTCCTTTACCGTAACATCTAAGGACCGCACCATCATCTGCCCTTCTAACAACACCAAACTTCTGGGCATTGAAATAGACAATAATCTCCACTTTGATGTTCACATCTCATATACCTAAAACTAGAACACAAAAAGAAAGGCTCCCTATACAGGCATAAGTCCTTTCTCTCACGAAAAGCAAGAGTCACTCTTGCACAAAGCTACCTCCTCTCATCTCTATTATATGCAGCACCAATCTTTACCCAAATCAGACAATGTGACCTAGACCAACTAGAATCATGCGTCAATAAAATAGCAAAGTTTGCTACTAATTCAACCTATAGAACCCATCACTGTACTGCACTAAAAGAACTAAAATGGCTTGAGCTACCACAGTTACTTAACTATCAAGCTGGGTACAGCCTACAATATTTTCAAATATCCTAAAAAGACCCCCTCATTATCCAACCTACCTACTGTCTATACTGTACCTAAGATCTAGTGAAAAATCTGTCCTCTTCATCACCAAGGCTAACAATAATGCAGGGAAAGCGCTCTACTCCCACACCATTGCCAGAAATTGGAACTCTGTTTTCCTATCTGTGTCCACTGCCCCCTCCACATCCATATTCAAAAACTCCCTTAAATCACATCTTCTTACTACCTGGTTATGCTCTTGTATCACATAACCCTACCCACACTGCTATTAACTCCCCAAACTCCTCACTGATCACATGCTGGATCTCTGATCCCCTGTAGGCTTGGACATCTGAAAGGGTAATTTTAACTGTAGAATCTTACTTGATATTTCTTCTCTTACCAGTGTATAACTGACATTCCCCCCGGATTTACAAAGCCCTGTGGAATGTGCAGGATTAGTCTTAGAGCTATTTTCGGCAATATGGCTGACGTGCGATCCAGGAACGAGCTCCCGGGACATGCACATGGGCTCTTAGACTAATCCCGCATGGACTGAGCTTCTGTATGCAAATTACCCTCATTTGCAGGTGAAAACCATGCAAATGAGGGTAATATGCGATCCAGGAAGCTGGCAGTTGTCCGTGCAGGATGAGTGCAGTGTGCAGAAATGTACTCGGTTAGTAACCGAGTACATATCTGCAATCTACAAAACAGAGCTATGATAGCTCCAAATAAAGGCTGCATATCATTGAGGAAGCATACCACTGGCCAAGTAGAAGGCCATTGACATTGCAAACTGTTTAAAAAAATAACAACTTTTATTTTTTTTTGCCGATCACGTCTGTTTAAGCATAGGGCAGTGGTGCGCAAACGGGATCAGGGGGAAAGAAAAATAAAATAAGCCTAAAATAACCATTCTAACTAAAATCAGTATTCAGATATGCAAGTCAATGGCAGTCAGAAGACAACCTGGCCAGTGAGTAATGGTTGCTAAGGGGGGAGGCTCAGTGTGGGACATGTAACTATGCATTAGCAGGCAATCCTATGCAAATGAGGGAAAGGTTAGTAAATCCCAGATTTTCCCAGGGTGTGAGTCAGGTCCCAAGAGTGTAAGAGTATAAATAGCTGGCTGCAAGACTAGGATATAGGTGACATCATGGGTGTGTGTGTCATGCATACTGCAAGTGGATTGGAGACCTGTGGCTCAGGATTGCTTCTAGCTTAGCACAGCTAAGCTAAGGGTGTGTCTAAACCTGCCTAGCACATTTACAAAGTGAAAGCGGGTGTGCTCACCGCACACTGGGTTTTACAGGAAGAAAAAGGAAGTTAAACCAGGAAAAAGCAGCTCTGTGCACATTTGAGCACTCCGTTTGCATGGCATGCACACGGGCTTAAACAGGGAGGCAATGGGAAGAGAAAACAGCAGTAGGAAGGTAATCAAGGAGAACTAGCTAAGCTGACAGGCGAAATGTATCAGAATCAGCCAATTACACAGGCAGTAGATCAGCCCAGCCCAGCACACCACTATAAACTATGCAAACACCTTTCCCCCTTGGTTTTCCAATAACTCTGCACCACCAGTGTATACAGATGGGGAACTTTTACAAAACAAAAGCAAGAGAAAAAATGTTAGGGGCTGCTTTTGCTATCATAAACCAGCATGTGCAAGAGGCTGAGGGTGGTGAGGATGTGAATGCTGCTGAGCAACCCACAGTGAGGAGATGGAGAAGAGTGTACAGACCCAGGGTAACCTACCAAGGGCTACATGAGCTGGAGATAGTGGAGTGCTATAGGGTGGACAGGGACCTCTTACAGCAAATTGTTGAACTGTGCCGACCATGCCTGACACACAGAATTAACAGAGGGAAACCCACCCCAGTGGATACCAAGGTATGTGTAGGCTTAAGAATACTAGCTACAGGTACCTTCCAAAGGCCAACTAGGGATCTGATGGGGATTTCACAGGCATCAGCATCCAGGGTACTCCACCAGTTCCTGGATGCCATGTCAGCACATGTTGGTGAGCACATATATTTCCCCATCACCTGTGAGGCGTTGGCCAGCAATATGTGTCTCTTCCACCAAATAGCAGAATACCCTGAGGTAGTGGGTGCAATAGACTGCACGCACATAAACATTAAAGGACCACCAGGTGAGCAGGGTAGGGTCTACATCAACCACAAGGGCTTCCTCTCCATCAACTGCCAGGTAGTGTGCGATGCCCAGGTCATAATAATGAATGTGTGTGCTGGCTGCCCTGGAAGCTACCACGATTCCCACATCTGGCATCTGACACAGCTGTACCAGACATTTGCCAATGGGGGCATCCCACACGGTCACCTAGTGGGGGATGCTGGATATGCACTGGAGCCATGGCTGATGACACCCATCAGAAATGCACACACATCCGAGCAAGAACTCCATAATGAGGCACACGCACAGATACGAATCATAATAGAGCATGTGTTTGGGATGCTCAAGTCATAGTTACGGTGCCCGGACACATCCGGTGGAGCCTTGCAGTACTCACCAACTACATGTACCCAAATTGTCCTTGTATGTGCCATGCTAAACAATATGATCCTGCAGAAACAGCTGCAGCAGGAACAGCATGGGGTAGGGCCACACAGCCCCCCACCAGTGCCAAGGCCTGCACAGGCGCAGAGTGACTCAGAGGAAGAACAACCTGAGCCTGCCCCAGTAGGTAGAAGGAGGCATGTCCAGTATGCCCTGGCCTTGGCAAAGAGGCAATGCATAGCACATGCACTGACACAGTAGGGACCCAGGGAATGACACCTCTTTCCAACTCGCACATACAGTAAAAGGGATGCCAAACATGACACTACCTGTGCTCAGCCATGTATAGGGAGTGTACTATGTGCATCTAACATAGGCAGCCCTGCAGCACCACCCTCAGTACTGGGACACCCACAAGGTAAGTGACTCACACATGCCAGTTGGGGGGGCACATACCCAACAACAGTCACAGCCAGCAGGATAGGTATAGACAAACACAAACAAATGCTGCACTATAGCCTCTGAATGAGCCCTATGGGTAACCCCTACCCCAGGCCTACAGAGACAGACTACAGCAGGCCAGCCAGTTGGATGTAAGTTGTGAAGGCTAGGAAGTCAGAAAATAATATGTAGGTAGTGAAAGCTAAGATCTGTAGTGCACTGGTATGCCTCTAGCCAGCACGATAGGTAAGAATACAGAGTGAAATGTTGTACCCAACATACCAGTACAGTCTTAGCAAATGTGTAAAAGTGTGAGGTGTGCCCCACCATCCTATGTACACTTATAGTAACAGTCAGGTGTGCCCCCCACCACTGTGTAGAAATGTAGAAACAGTCAGGTGTCCCCCCCCGTTATGCAGAAATGTAGCAACAGTCAATGCCAAATGACCAATGTATACCCTGCAGACACAGCATGCTACCTGTTGGTGTACAACACAAAGGTCTGCACAGCATTACGAACTACCTGGACTTGATCCACACATGCAATATAGATGGCCATACTAGGCATGCTCACACACTTAGAGGAATGAAGGCAATGTCAGTCAACAATGTACTGAAAGGCCATACTGGGCATGCTCACACACTTAAACACATGAATGTTATGTCAGCAAACACAGTGGACCAGACATATTTGGCAGTTGCAATTCTTAGTCCAGACACATGTTAGTATGCACCACTCCTGCCTTGCACACACAGTGAATAAGAATACAGACATATATGTAAGGACAACACACTATTATAAGGCAAAGGTAGATGGACATAGATGTGTTGAAGAGGGTGACCGTGACAAGGAGGCATCTGGGCTTGTCCCACCCAGTATACAGCCAAAGGGCCCCAAACACATGAGGTGCAGGTGTCACTCACTGCAGATACTAGCCACCAGTATCTGTCAACATGACGGCATGTTACACGTGCCAGCTGTGCAACATGACTGTACAAGGAAGTTGTCACCTAGTAGCTGTAGACATGTACCTGTGGCATATGACCCCATGTGTGCCCGCATGCAGCATGTCAACCCCTACATGAATGGGTTATGGCCCATGCACACACTGCCCTCCCCATAGCAGTATCATGACAAGCCTGCTAAGGTCATCCAATGTGAAATACACCTTTGGGAGAGCTGTAGCTCAGTAATCCCCATGGTGCATCCCATAGCTGCATACTGCTGTAATGATAAACTAGTTAGGTAGTAGTCCTAACCCCAGACTTGGCAACTGTGTGAGTGTGTGTTTGTGTGCGTGTCTCTCGGTCTCTGACTGTGTAGAGAGAAATGTTTTTTAGGCTACTCACACTCCATACAGTTCATATACACAGCTTTGGCAAGGCTGCTGATGTCACTCACCTAGAAATACACCTCTGGGGAACTCATAGCCCAGTAATCTCTGAAGCGCATCCTGTAACTGCGTATTGCTATAGTGTGATAAAGTAGTTAGGTAGGTGTTCTAACCCCAGACCTGGTAACTGTGTGCTTGTGTGTGAATGTGTGCAACTGACTGAGTAGAGAGCAATGCTTTTTAAGCCACTCACACCCCATACACTACATATACTCAACTTTGGCAAGGCTGCTGATGTCACTCACCTAGAAATACATCTCTGGGGAAATCATAGCCAGGTAATCTCTGCAGTGCGTCCTGTAACTGCATACTGCTTTAGTGTGATATAGTAATTAGGTAGGTGTTCTAACCCCAGACTTGGCAGTTGTGTAAATCTGTGTGTCTTTG
The DNA here is from genome assembly GCF_019279795.1 of Protopterus annectens. Classification (NCBI taxonomy): domain Eukaryota; kingdom Metazoa; phylum Chordata; order Ceratodontiformes; family Protopteridae; genus Protopterus; species Protopterus annectens. The sequence continues at coordinate 1,372,443,965 of NC_056725.1, read as the reverse complement.
TGTCTCTGTCTGTTTATGACTGAGTGATGAACAATGCTTTTTAGGTCACACACACTCCTTAGAATTCATTTACCCAAAGTTAGCAAGGCTACTGATGTCACTCACCTAGAAATACACCTCTGGGAAATTCATAGCCCAGTAATGTCTGTAGCGCATCCTGTAACTGTGTACTGCTGCAGTGTGATTTAGAACCATGGTAGGGTTCCATCACCACCCATGGCAGTTCTGGATGTTTTTTGTGTGTTTCAATGTCTGTGTATGGAGCAATGCATCATGGGCTACTCACTTGCAGTACAATTCAAATGCCCTACTTTGCAAATCCTGCTGATGTCATTCATTGTGAAATACAACTTTGGGGAGAAAGCTCCCTGTAATCCCTGGGGTGTGACCTATAACTGCTGTAGTGTGATATAGGCCTTGGTCAGGGGTTCTATACCCACATATGACAGTTGTGGATGTTTTCTGTGTGTCTCACTATCTGTGTAGGGAGCAATGCATTTTAGGCTAGTCACTCACAGTACAGGTGAAATGCCCTACTTTGGTAATCCTGCTGATGTCAGTCACTGTGAAATACACCTTTGGGGAACAAGTACTTCAGTAATGTCTGTGGTGCATACTATAACTGCGTAGTGCTGTAGTGTAATAAACTAGTTAGGTAAGGGTTCAACTCCCAGACATGACAGGTGTATGTGTGTGTGTGTGTGTGTGTGTGTGTGTGTGTGTGTGTGTGTGTGTGTGTGTGTGTGTGTGTGTGTCAACCATACAGAGATAACAGAATTAACTGGGAGGCTGGGGTGCAAAGCCATACCCATACATGTGACATCAAGGCCAGCCAATCCAAATTAGCAACCCCACTATTACCCAGATCACACACTCAACCCATGTGTCATATGCACACACATGCCTAGGCAACAACCAATATGCAGTTAGTACACTGCATATTGGCCACTGATAGTAACTATGCAGTGATAGCAGTGGGCTACAGAGGGCATGTCACCCTGCCCATCTGTCCAATATGCACGTACATGCAGACAGTGCACCTCCACCATGTTCCCCAATAGACACCTGCACCACCTGTGGTGCCTTCACATGTGACTCACAATTGACATACCATGCCTGACAACATGCCTGTATGGACAGATGACACTGACATCAGGGAATGCTGTTGGCATGCTATCAATGTAGGTGAAGGGTAAACCTGCTGCCCATTACCGGTTCCTGTCACAGTTGGGCAAGACTGGCACATCTGATGATAATCTGTGTTCACAACATGGGTCAGACACCCCAGGTACAGTTCCACATGTCACTGTACATGCATGTGGGAGGTGTGCACATCCCAGTCACCATCCATGTCATTGACTAAGGAGCACATACATGGCATGTGGTGTACAGCATTGGCCACACACAATAGTCACTCAGCTGACTGGATGCAATACCCACCTGTGTGGGCAAATGCAGTAACTACATGCCTGAGCCACAATGCAAACCATTTTCATGTGGCCTGATGCCATGGTATACCCATTGCTTACCCTTGTACAGCCTGCTGACACAGTTGACCACCACACACCCGTGTAGACATGCACCCATGCATGTCAGAACTGGTACCCTTTGTGTTCATGTGTGTTTGTTGTATGGTGCGTATGTCCACATCCACACTCACTACAACCCCCCAGGGCATACTGAAGCATGCTGTCTGATGCCTGACATCTCCTCATACTCTTTGCCCATATGGCCTTCGTATGACCCATGTGGTGCATGTGATACCTGCACATTAATGTTTTGTGGCAATCCCACTATGGATTAGTTGCATTCCTGGCCCTGCCAAGTGTGTCAATGTGTGTGCATCCCTGTGTGAGTGTGCCTGTGTTGACACTGGCACCTGTTCATGCAGACAGGTATGTGTACGACACTTACCGTATAACTTCCGTATCCCTGTTTCAGATGTCCCTCACCCTGACATATATGTTCTGAGTGCTCCACATCAAGTGACCCATGTGGTGCATCCAATTACTGCATAGAACTGTGATAGCACTACATAGTTGTTGGGGGTTTGATACCCTGTGCTGGTGTGACACAAACATGCTGCAGTTTTACCCTCCCACTCCTCCCTGACATGTATCTGCCTCTGTCTGCCTCCCCTACTCCCTCTCTGGTGGATGTGGAGACTCACACTTGCCTTGCTTAGACAGCATCATGTGTATTTTACATGATGCTCATGATGGCCTCTGCATGAATTGCAGGCTTCCCCTAGCGGACTGTGGTAACAATCCCATAGCCAATTGCATGGAAACACACTCCAATACCTAGGAACATCATAGTGGTGTTGGGCCTTTGCAGTCACTGTGAGCAGGAACTAGACTTGATGTTTGGCAAACAGCATTCCAGATGGATTGGGGATTTACCTCTAACCAGCAGATAGTGGAAGCCATAAAACTATATATTAATTCACTTGAGTCAAGACATCAATATACAAAAATGACAAACCGTTTTTGACTTAAAATTCACTAAGCCTTCATCGGTGTAAAGATACAATAAAATATCACACATTTATTTACTGTGTCACAAGCCAATAAACCAATTAGATGTGTTCATTTAATCCTGGCACAAAAAGCCCTCCCAGTTTGATGATCCATTTTCTGTCTTTGGCATTCAGTAACACATGCCATCCAGATTTGTTGTATTTCATACCCAATAATTATAAAATGAAAAGAGGCTGTTTGGTGGACTTCAGTATGTTTGTATAGAGCATTTTTATGTTTCTTATTTTTGATTTTACTGATATGTTCTGAAATCATATATTTAAGTGCTCTAGATGTTTGGCCCACATAGAAAGCTGAGCACTGACAGGTGGCCAAATATATAACCCAATCTGAGCTGCAATTCACAAAGAAGGAAATGTCATACACTATACTGGTATTTTTCCTAGTGAAGCTATTAGTTTTTAATATTCTACTACAATGTGTACAATGACCACATGGGTGACATCCTGTAGCAATTTGTCCCTGAATGGTACTCTGCATTTTTTCCCTAAGTTGATATCCTCCTTGTTTATAATGGTTAAAGATGGACGCCAAGTTCCTCCCATTCCTAAAGGAAAATAGGCAATCTGCTCCCAATAATTCAGAGAGCCTATTATCTGCCTTAAGGATGTTCCAATTGGATTGTACACTTTTGATAAGTGCCCCAAAATTTCTACCATAAGTAGTCACTAATCTAGGAACTTCTACCTTGTTTGTAATGATATTGTAGGAGTGCTGCCCTGTCCATACTATTGACAGTATCCTGGCCTGCATAATATGTCCTGGTTTATAGCCCCTCTCCCTGAATCTCTTGGTCAAGTCATCCCTGTAGTGCATATAGGGGTCGTCCTGTGAGCATATTCGTTTTACCCTCATATATTGTGATTTAGAGATTAAGAGATGCACATCCAACCCCACACATATAGTTTTAGATGTCCAAATATTAGTTGGGTGGAGTTTGTGGAATATTTAAATGAAAACAAATGGGGAATTGAATTTACGGTTAACTACCATAAAAATAATATCACTTTTTTGGATGTAATGTTAAGCAGGGCTTCAGATAATACTCTGACAATGGAAGTCTACAGTAAATTCCCTGAATATAATTCCCTTCTCCATGAATCCAGCTTTCACCCCCCATATATGCAGAAACATTCCTAAATCACAATATATGAGGGTAAAATGAATATGCTCACAGAACGACACCTATATGAACTACAGGGATGACTTGACCAAGAGATTCAGGGAGAGGGGCTATAAACCAGGAAATATTATTCAGGCCAGGAATGCTGTCAATAGTATGGACATCCACGAACACTTAACACACCAAACACTTTATTGTAAAGCTTTCGGGTCCACACCCTTCATCAGCACATAGTAACTATGTTTTCTCATCATTTAAAAAGGAGGTGTAATTAAACCACATGCTTCAGCCAACCTATCACTCTAACCACTAATTAAATTTTAAAGAAAAATTTTTTTACTGTCTAAAAGTATAATAGATGTAAAATATTTAGGGCATCTAAAAACATATTAAACTATATAAAATATTTCACATATATTTCTACAACAAACAAACATAGAAACATATCCTATATGCATATATATTCAAATACAAATTTATAACTCATCATAAAATCAATTATTACTCATTTATAAAATTAGAATTAAACTTTCTCTCTCCGCTTTTTCATTAAGACAGGTTTTAAACTAACCGCATTATTCAAACCTGGACTCATATCAGCCTGAAGTCTAATAATCCATTCAAACTATTTTAATTCTAATACATTATTCATATCACCTTTCCTCCCACCCATCTTTACTGTACATATTCTAAATTTAAATCTATGCCTTTCATCCTCATCAATGATATGTTTGCTCAACGCATTTGTTAATACCTTCCTTCTTACATCTGACTTGTGCCTATGATTCTCTCCCTTAATTTTCTGGTGGTCTTACCCACATAAAATGATGTGCATATCACACACGTAGCTAGGTAGACCACCTGGGTTGCATTACAGCTTGTCAAAGCTTCCAGGGTGAAAAGTTCTCTACTCATTGGATGTATATAAGTACTATCACCCTCATACAAGTCATTGCAGCAAGTACAGTTATAACATTTTCTTGTCCCAGTCCCTTTTTTTATATGTTTGTTCTTTTCTTTAAAATCTTTATAACAAAGCTTTTGCTTTAGAGTCTCCAAATTCCTATAAGCATAACTTGGTCTATCACCTACTATTGATCTTATCTCAGGCATAGCCATTAAGATAGGCCAATTTCTCTTTATTATATCTTGTACATTACTCGTATTAAGATTATATGTAGTGGGGTATGTTACTACTTTATTATCCTCATATGTCAATGTCCCATAACTCTCTACTCCTCCACTAAAAACTGGTTTATATTTATTCTCTCTTCCCCTTAGTACTTCCTCATAGACACTGTTTATAATATATCTCGGGTAACCATTCCTTTCAAATTCTTGAATCATTACCATAGCTTGTTCCTTGAAATTACTATCTATGGTATTCAGTTTACTCGTTCTTATTAATTGCGCTTTCAGTACCCCTTTGAATGTATGTGGCACATGCATACGGTCTCTATTAATGTATCTAGAGGCATCTACCTCTTTTTTATATATCATGGACTCCAGTCTATTCTCATTCCTATATAGATGTACATCCAAATAATATATACATTGATCTGACGCTACCATTTTAAACCTCAGAAATTCAGTAGAGTCATTAAGGTATTGCACATAACTATTTCAATCTGATAAAGAACCACTCCAAATCATAAAACAATCGTCTACAAACCTCTTGTAAAATCTAACATTCTCATTCATTCCATTTACATCATTAAGTATAACACATTTTTCCCACTCATCTAATACCAAATTAGCATAGGTGTTAGCTATGGGAGTGCCCATTGCTACACCTGTAAGCTGTAAATATGGTTCTTTATCAACTATAAAAATGTTATTTGTTAGCACTGTCTCAAGTAGGGTACAAATATTTTCAATCTCCCTACCATACATTTTGACTTTATTATTCAAGAAATCACGAATAGCATTGAGTCCATATTCATTAGGGATAACAGTAAATAATGAAGTAATGTCCAAAGATACCATAATATAATTTTCCCCTCCACGGTTTAATTGCCAGTTATATAAATCATGTAGAAAGTTACTAGTATCCTTCAATACTGTAGAGCATCCTCCTAAATACTTTCCTACCAGTGTTTGTAAATATTTAGAAATAGGCTCGGTCACCCATCCACCCCCTGAGACTATAAGTCTCAGTGGCGAATCTACCAAACATTTATGTATTTTAGGGATACCATAAATTTGTGGTATCCTGGGACATGGTACACTTAAATAATTAAACAAATCTATATTTATATCATTACTGAGTTGTAATTCATATATTGTCATATTCACCTCAGTTATATGTCTCTGAACTTCACTAAAAGAATTTTTTTTCTAAAAGTACGTTTCATTCAAAATTTTTTTTAAATTCATCATATAAGCATCCTTTTCCATTATTACCACTGCTCCCCCTTTGTCAGCCTGCTTTATTACTATATCATCATATCCTTGCATTTCTTTCATGGCTACATACTCAGGATATGTTAAATTATACGATTTACTTCTACTCTTTTTTCAATAATAAAGTCTCAATTCACGCTCAACAATATTGGAGTAGGCAGATAATATAGGGCACAAAACCGGTGAAAAAACACTCAATTTCTTACACATTGGTGTAAACGTACAAGTGTCTTTAAAAATTAACTTTAAACTAACTTGTCGTAAAAACAATTTCAAGTCTGTTATAGCCTGAACCACATCATCTGTTGTATTGGGGATGAATTTCAGTCCCTTACCTAAAACTGCTAATTGTGCTTCAGTTAATACTAAATTCGAAAGATTAACAGTACCTTTTGTCATTTGTATGAGCGTCTGCTCACTTTGTTGTTGACTACCGGACTGCTGTTCTTCCTCATGACACCTAAATTGGATTGCTGGGTCTGCCGCTGCAATTGCAAACCTTCTGCACGGACTGTATCGAAATTTTTTCTGGCTATTTTAGCTGGAATGGAGAAAAAGAAGTAATCTCTCTCTGTATGTTCTTCCCTTTACTGTTCTCTTTAATATTACTCGGACTGCCAGACATAATCAGTTCCCTCACCTTAGGATGTACGGCATCATCTCCCTTGGCGTCGCCATTGCATTCTAAAGGAATCGGCACACTATCCGCCCCTTCCTTAGTATGTGGAGTCTGTCGTTGATTGGTTGTTTCTGAAGTTGTAGCAACGGCATTCCATTTTGGACCTCTTTGATTGGCCGATAGTTCCGCCGGCATCTTTTGCAGCTCAAAAGTATCTAGTTGATCAAGGGAATTAATTCCTTTACTTTTTGCAGTTAAAATTTTATCTTTAGAGGATGAAAAGTTGTTTTCATTCTTTGGCCAAGAAAAAATATGATTATTTTTAAAATCATTAACATCCCTTTGTATTTTATTTTTCTTTCTCTGTTGAAGTTTCAGATCTAATGTATAAAGACGAGTCAAGACAGTCTGATATAGTTCAGAGAATTCTGCAAAGCAAGGCATATTAACAATAGTGTTTTCCAGCATTTCTATCTCCTCCAACAGCTTATTTTCAACAGGTTCAAAAAACATATTCATAAGTTTCATATAATCTGCGCTCAATTTCAAGTTTAATTGTTGCCACTGCATTAAAAGTTCATTATATGTATTAGCATACGATGGCATCTTTAAAATCCTTAACCCTCTTGGTACTATACCCAGCTCCAAATAAACCTGAAAGCTTAACCATTGCCATTGGAGTTGCTTGTAAGTTTGCACCTTCTTTTCCAGAACCATCAATTTCTCTTTAAACTCCTCCACCTTTTGGTCAACGGTTACCTGTGTAGGAGTTACATCAAATATCATCTTCAGCAGTGGATTCTCCTGTAGTTGTAATAGTTTTTTCATGGAACCATTCGGTTCTCTCATTATATTCTCCATAGCTCACAAGTAATTGCTTAACTGGCTGAAGCTCTCTTGTCTATTTGGCGCTAACAGCATACACCAGGTTAAAATCTCAAAGAAAGTCACAATACTGGTGATACTGCTTCAAAAATATCGAACAACCACGAACACTTAACACACCAAACACTTTATTGTAAATCTTTCGGGTCCACACCCTTCATCAGTACATAGTAACTATGTTTTCTCATCATTTAAAAAGGAGGTGTAATTAAACCACATGCTTCAGCCAACCTATCACTCTAACCACTAATTAAATTTTAAAGAAAATTTTTTTTTACTGTCTAAAAGTATAATAGATGTAAAACATTTAGGGCATCTAAAAACATATTAAACTATATAAAATAATTCACATAAATTTCTACAATAAACAAACATAGAAACATATCCTATATGCATATATATTCAAATACAAATTTATAACTCATCATAAAATCAATTATTACTCATTTATAAAATTAGAATTAAACTTTCTCTCTCCGCGTTTTCATTAAGACAATATCATGACAATCTGCAATTGCTATCTACAGATGTATGGCCATACATACCTATATAGATCTATTTATCTGCTAACAGATATATAAGTATATGTGCATAGATAGTAATATATATGTATATAGAGTTAGTAAAACAATATATATATATTTATATATATGTATATCCATACATATATGGGTATGTTGTATCTGTTAAGGTTGCAATATAGTTACACACACAGACATCTAGATGTTGGTATACATTCTTTGTACTGTTGTATGACAGGACTGGCTGATATGTTTCTGAAACATTGAATATTCGTTTATCTGTCATGGCTTAGTGGTACTTCACTTTGTCTAGGGTGTGCAGGGTCCTTGGTTTGAGCCTTGCAAGAGCTGTTTAGTTTGTTGCTGGGCAGAACACGGCCCATTGGATAGAGAGTGATTAAGGCACCTTAAAGCAGTTGTAAGCATGTTTGCATGGATCTGCACGGAGCTAAGCACTGCCTACACAGGATAAGCAATTTAGAAGCTAACTGAGTGTATGGAAATGTAATTGGAGGTTAGCAGTGCTTACCATCATGCAAACCCACGCAAACCTGCTTACAACTGCTTTAAAGTGCCTTACTCACTCTGTAGCCAAAGGGCTGTGTTCTGCCCAGCAACAAAATAAACAGCTCCTGCAAGGCTCGAAACCAGGACCCTGCACACCATACACAAAGTGATTTACCACTAAGTCTTGGCAGATATGCATAATTATGATGTTTTCACATACATATCATCCATCCCAGGTATACAACACTACAGGGAATGTATTCCACCATGTAGATGTATTTGTGTGTTTATATATATTCATATCTATATATGTAGATATATGTATATATATATATATATATATATATATATATATATATATATATATATATATATATATATATATATATATATATATATATATATATATATATATATAAGCCAATATATACATATATACATAGATATGCATACATCCATAGATATATATGTATATATCCACATGTCAACATATATACAGCACTAGGAATGTATACATGTCAGCATATATATGGCTGACCTTTCAAAGGGAGAAATCCATGTGTCCGAATGCTGGAAGGCCAAAAGTATGTTCTCAACGTTGCACAATCTTGCAATACATGCATCAAATGTACAATGAGCAAATGTCACTATACATTCACTCATTGCAGATTGGGCAATTTGGTTGCGGATGGCACTATAGTGGGGATGGGGAATATTTGCCTATCCCCACTGTAGTGCAAACTAGGAGTTAGTATATCACAGTAGGGGGGTTGTGGGGGCCCAGCCCCCCAGATGGGGGGTGCAGGGGGGTATGCCCCCCGGCATTACGATATAGATTCCAACTTGCAGTTTGAGAGTCAGCGAAGGTGCCATTAGAACTGCAGTGTTTTGAATTGTGGTGCAGTAAGAAATGACGGGTTAGTCCTTTCAGTTTGCAGAAAGAGCCATTTGAAAGAATGATTGTCTCCCTGTCAAAGGTGAACACATATATATCAATATAGTTATATATGGACATACATCTGTAGATGGAAATGGGAACATAACCACAACATATATGTCCACATGCACCATTGATGGGATTTAGAGACCCAAACAACATACATCTGGCATGGATAGGTATTCCTCCCCCAGCCAAACATATATAGCCTGCAATACAATACCAACCTTTGCAGATTCCATAAGCAGGACCCTACACAACAAGGGCAGTACATGTTAACAGTACTCCATCCCACCTGTAGGATGTCAGGCTGGCATTACTAACATCTCATGCAGTACAGTCAAGTGACGTGTCATGCTTGGGGGAACCCCCTGGGCAGGTGCAGTAAGTAGCTGGGATCCCACATATGATCCAATAGGCCTACACCTGACAATGGATTCACCAATGTTGGCAGGGATGACCACAAATCCACCAGGTCAGCTGGGAACTACCACCCAGTAGCCTGATGACCCTGGACCGTAGGGACATGAAACATATCAACAATGAACCCATGGCCAATGTCACTGGTAATCTTAACACATGGGACCCTGCCAATGTTGGACTTGTCAAAGGCAGAGAATACAACCTGAACCTGGTATACCTCTTTTATCCAATCATGACAGATGTAGATGAGGGTTAGGAGGTGCACAATACCTATGTAGATCATAACAGGCTTTTGTACACCATCCCACATGTAGGAAAGTGTGTAGTTGTTAAGGGATCTACCTTTGTTCACAGAATATGTTTCCACCAGGACTGCTTTGCATATGCCAACATTCTACAGGTGCCATCCCATGGACATACAGTCCTTCACAGGTCATAGATGTGCTAATGTCCTCCTCCACACTGTTGAGGTGTGCAGCAATACTGGGGTTGCTATAACTCACTGGGTGTGGCTGTTGTGGACACAACTGCCATTATTGCAGCTACTGTTGCATCTATCCCCCCACATAGCTGTCTGTAATACAGTGCAGTGTATGTAATCAGGTTGTTAGTTGTTGTTTATACCATTCACAGTAGTTGAACACCTTACACCCTCCTACAGGCAGGGCTATGCCACCAGCATTGGCAACACGTGTTACTTAGGTGAGGATCGCAGTAGAGTGAGGAGAGGGACATACACCCTGCCGTTAGCATGTTCAATGTCATCCACATTGCAGACTGCATATATAATACTGTGTGGTTGTGCCTATCCTGTCTTGGTGGGATTACATGTGCAACAGATGTGTTACCCACACAGGGACATACCTCCATGTGTACAGTCTTGTACCTGCACTGCATCCAAGCCAAAGGCACTGTGTATTGTACCCAGCCATGGCATGTGTACCACCCAACACAATGGTGTCCATTGTAGAAGGCCTGATGACACCACTACACCCATACATCCATCAGCCATGTGGCACATGGACAAACACAACACAATCAGAATAGATACTGGTGACAACAATACAACATTGTTAATTACAGCTACGATGCATCATGGCTGTACAGCTGCACCTTCCAAGATATTAGCATTTCACTTTACTGCTGACAACATGCTACACATCATTCCATTGCTACACTGTTGTACAGTCACCCTGTGCATCAGCACCATGTTAGCCTGTCCATGCATCGATGTTACAGATGTCAGGGAGTGGCACAGGTATCATCATATGCACAGGGTGTGTTGTTGGCTGAGCCATACAATTGACAACAAGTGTGTGTGTGTATGTGTGTGTGTGTGTGTGTGTGTGTGTGTGTGTGTGTGTGTGTGTGTGTGTGTGTGTGTGTGTGTGTGTGTGTGAGGGGACTGAGTACTGTTATGAACCACTGGTGATGTTGTGTGTGCAGGTATGTGGTTGCCCTAGGTTCATTGTTTATGTGTGTGTCTGCATGCATACAGTTCCTCCATGTGGCTGCCCTATACAGGGAATTGTGAGACAGCTTCAGACTGTACTTGGCAGGGTTTGCAGTTCACCTTCTCCAGCCATGGACATGGGACCTGTGCCTGGCAGGGGGTGCTACAGGCAGTATCAGGTATAAAGCCAGACCGAGTACTGTCCTCCGAGTTTGACAGACGTCCACTGGATCCAGGTTCCTCTTGGGACTGGCAAGGGCCACGTGCACGTGGTCTGCTATGACAGTCTGTGGACAGCCCCTCCCGCAGTGCTGGGGCTAGTACTACCACTATGGGAGCGGCTGTGACTGGTTGGATGTCCACAGTGACCTCCAGCTGCTGGTGTTGCTGGCACACCATGTGGCTATTGCAACCGTCCCACCCTGTTCTGATGCATGGACATGACATTGTGAATGAGATCCAATGTCTTGCCCCACCGTCTATCCATGACCTTGGTGTAATTACGGATGGCACTTGCTAGGTCATGGATACTGTCAGTTACAGAAGTGTGATGAGCCCTCTATACCCTTAGACCCTGCCTGGTGTACAATTCCATTCATGCCTGTGCCTCCATGACAGTCTGGAACATGCGTGTGGTTGAAATAGATGTGGCACGTCTGCCAGGGGCATGATGAGCAGCAGTGCTTTGATGAGCACTCCTAATCATCTGCCTATGTAATATCCTGCCAGACATCTGGCTATGGCTGCTGTGTTCTGATACACATGCCATAGATACCACAATGTTCTTGCCAATGCCAACCATAGGCTGTCCCTCAGCTAAGGCCAACGGTGATGAGGTATGTAGAGGCAGTGTGACTGTGTGCGTGGATGAGGTGGATATGTGTGGGTTGTCAATTGGTAGCCCAGCGGCAGCCCCTGACGACTCTTCATGTGCCTCAACACACCTATCCTCATGGTTATTGTCTGTATCAGTGACATCAGATTCCCTGCAGGGGGACCTAGCCCCACCTCACCACCTGTAAGGAGAAAACAGGGAATAGACTGTAAGACCTGTACAACACTGCTATACAGTACACACACACACACACACACACACACACACACACACACACACACACACACACACACACACACACACACACACACACACACACACACACACACACACACACACACACACACACACACACGTGTGCAGACATGGCCACACACAGACATACACACATGCAGTCACATACATGGCAACCCATACACTCCACCAGACAGCACCTACAGACAGCTCCCACACCCCCAAAATACACACAATAGCAGGCGATGGTGCAGTACAGTATTACACACAAACCTGTAATTACACACATGTCAGCATGCAGGACAGGACATGTGGCGCTCAACAACATGCAGTGCAACTGTAGTCAATCCCCGTTACTGACATTATACATGGCTGTGATGTACGGCTTCTGTTTGTAGGTGATGGCCCTCCCCCTAGAACTCACTGTACCCATGTCCACAGCATTACTGTGTATCTGTTCAGCATCCTGGCATGTACTGTGCACTATACCTCACAGGAGTACACACCATTGCAGGATGTGTATCTGTGTGTCAGTTGTGTTTCCGCTGCTGCTCACAGCCTCTGTGTGTTTCTGGATCACATGTGGACACATGGGTTTAGTGAATGCTTAATGAGTATTCACAGATGTCATCATCAGTGGTGTATGTATGAGTGATAGACTACCATTAGACCGACCACAGACACAATGTACTGTACCTATGGTGAGTGTAGAGACCATTATTGACCATGATTGAGTCCCAGCTGCTGTTGCCTGTGGTACACATAGGTTCATAGGTGAGTACTGGTCTGTTGGTCCTGGGGCCTACATAAGCCTAGCCACAGGGGTTCCCAGCCATACACCACTCACTAATGTTATTCTCCTGTGCCCCTGTCAGGCTGTGGCACAGACATACTACCCAGTGTGAATTCCCCATTTCCCATCCAATTGCCAAGTGTTTCTGTAAAGAGGGCCAATGAGTAGCATTGCCTGACATGTATGGGTAGTCCATTCCTGAGTATGGGGATTCCCCAGGACAGGGCCCTATCCCACCAGTATGCTCTGTGTAATGTGTTGATGAGGTTTAGGACCCTGGAGCATGTGTTAGCAGAGGGAGTGGGATGTCTTTATATGTAGCATGTTCAACTGCTTTGTGTATGACATAGCTGTGTATGTTGGGCAGATGTCAGCTGTGCCTGGGCAATGTGCACTGGAGTGTAGCCACAGTTGTCTGAGATGGACTGTGTATTGCATGTGCTTGAAGCTGGTAATCCCATTAGTGAAGGGTGTGCTCTGTCAGTGCACATGTACAGCATGCATTATGGGTAGGTGTGTTAGATGTGTACATGGCCTACACCTTAGCTATGACATGCACAGTGAATTGCCAAGCATAACCTTAAACCATAATCTCCAGCATCCAGCCGCTGCCTTGCTGGTATTCCAGAGGTACCTATATTGAGCTGGGATAGAGTTGATGTTAGTGGCCACAGCTGTGGCATTGCTACAGTGTGGCTGCAATATTACAGTACAACAGCTGAAGTCCACAGTACTACAGATTATGCATTATTGCTTATCGGTACTACACAGCAATAGACCCCACATCTCACATATGCATGATCTACCTGTACAGATGCATACACTACAGTAGTCTACTGATATGCCCTGGAAACTTACCTGCATGCTCCATGTCTGGTGTGTGTGTAGCACCCACTTCCATGACTGTATAAGTCTGTAGCTCTTGTGGGTGGGCAGGTGCTACCAGGCTCATGGGCAGCTCCTCCACTCTGGTGAGGGGGGTGGATGTTATGGCCCACCCCCCCCCCCATTGCTAGGCAGCAACACAGCAACGTACTTGGCAGAGCAGGTCACTACAATCGTGGCAGACCTGCTCATATGTACGGCTGTGCATCCCCACCTCATTCACCCTGCGGACCACATCATTCCACATGGCTGTTCTCTCCTGCTGGTCCTGGCTTGTCCATGAGAACAACAGCTGGTAGTTGTGGATGATGCTGGTGATTATAATCTCCTCCTCAGCGGCACTAAAGGTGGGATTCCTTGGGTGCACCATACTCCCTGAAAGACATAATGATGAAAATATGTTTGAGTAACTCATATGTCAAGTTTACCATAATACAATACACATATCAGTCTCCCGCCACCATATCAGCTCCAACATAATGTTCACACTACACTAGTGGTATGTGTCCGGTATGTGTACCATTGGGTCATATATTGTATTGTACAATATTCTGTTATGTGTTTATAGACATGCTCCCTGTGGGGACACTAGAGTTGCTGGGCTGTTACAGGGTATTTCACCTGCATGCCATTGTCACTGCCACTATGTTTCTACATATGCATGTGGTAGGCTTGCTATGTGATTGCTACACATCTGCCATTCTGTGATATTGGGGATATCTATGCATGCTGTTGGACATGTTCTGGGATTGTGTGGACTATTACAGCTCACATATGTTCCATGACAGTTACACACCAATATGTGTAGGGGTTATTTGCCAACAGGAACACCACTCCAACCTAATGTGCACATATTACCAGTCCACATCACATCCGTGACCCACCATAGAACCTCATTATCTACTGTCCCATCACTACCTTCATGTGGAACCACCTCAGGGGATGGTGTCCCCCCATGGAGCACACACAGACATGTGTGTGTTACCCAGTTAGGTCGAGGGTCTTGTGCATAGGGAGCTCCACAGAGACATGGAGTATGTGCTACATCATCTGGAGGCATGCAGTGCACATACACAAGGTATGACATGCATGTCCCTCCTGCCCAGCACACAGCCTAGGCACCTTTATGTCCCTGTAGATGCTGTCATAACTATCCATGGGTGGGCACCATGTTCCCTTTGTTCCCATGTGGGGGCTCAATGGCCTCCATACAAATGTAACTACCCGTTCACAGTGTTTAACCACCAAATGTGTCATATACCAGCCCTGTATGCTGTCTTGTTTGTCACCCAACCCAAGAATTCTGCAGGGTTTGTGTGCAGATCAGGATGACATAAAAGTTTTTGGCATTGGGGCCAATATGGATGGGGTCCCTAATGAGAAAATAGAAGACTTCCATGATGGCTGTAACTTGCTGTTTTACAAACTAAATAAAGAGATGAAAATCTTAAGAAGCAATATATGGCATTTGAAATTATTCAAAGCATATAAGAGTAACGGTATTACTCCACGTGGTTTAAGGGTCAAAATTCAGCCCTTGGTTGGTAAGCCAGATGACCTATTGATGGAGGATTGGCAGAAGGCAAAACAAAAAGCCACTATTCCCTTTGTCACTATACTATTGTCCTTTTATCAAAGGACAGTTGAACAAAATATTAAATATGTGACAGAGATGTGAAAATATGAAAAAATATGAAGGTATGCCTTCTTTTGTGCAAGGCCTGGAAAAACTATCCAAAGATCTTCTCAATTTTGAGAATGGGTTGAAAGAAAAGAAGCTACATAAATTTCATAGAGACGTGAAGGATTATGGGAGAGGCAAGCCCTTTGAGTCCCAGAGGGGGGTTAGATTTAATGATAATAATAAGGGCAGATCCAATATTAGAAAGAAAAGACCAAGATCTATACTAAAGAAAGCAACACAGGGTCTCAGTACCTCAGGGGAAAAATCATCTATGACTGACAAGGAGGGAATTTATATTAGTGAATCTCCTGACTCGAAAAAGTAATGAATTCAGGAGGACCCTTTACGAGACCAACCCGTAGGGGTGGACGTAACCACAAAGGTGGCAGTCTTGGAAATTCTATTATAGTCAATGGTGAAGTAGGGACCCAATTTTATAATGTACATAATATTTCCTCTTATGTCTTATCAATAGATGAAAAAAGTTTACTTAATAAAGATTTAGGATTTGTTCCCAGTTTTTTGGTAGATGAACATATTTTTGTTTCAGATCTTTTTGCCTTCTGTAGAATTTTGAATCTAAAATTGTATTTTGGAAAATCTAATAATTCTGAAAGAGCATCTGAATTTCATTTTCACAAATCCACATTTATGCCACCAGTGAATAAATATGTGGGTATTTTTCAGGAAGCCGTCCTAAGGGATTTACATTTTAACTTTAGTTCTGGTAGGAGCTTTAGATATAATCTTTTGAAAGGGGAACAACAGGCTTTGAAAAACCTATATTCCAATTCTGATATAATCATTCTTCCAGCAGATAAAGGTGGGGCTGTGGTCATAATGGATGCCAGTTATTACAGGAATGAGGGAAATTAACAATTGTCCAACCCTCAGAATTATATTAGGATATCAACAGACCCCACACCTAAATTCAAAGTTGAGATTGATTCATTTTTGAATCAAGCAGTGGAAGAAGGAATCATTGATGTCAAGACAAAAGAACAACTTATGGTTCGGGATCCAACCTGATAGTACCTGTATCTCTTGCCCAAAATTCATAAAAATTTAAATAGACCCCCAGCAAGACCAATTGTTTCAGGACAGGGATCTTTAACTGAACCCATTTCTGCTTTTTTGACATAATATCTGAAGCCATTATTATCAGGGGTCAGGGCAAGAATTAGGGATACCACAGAGTTTTTACAAATTATTCAGGACTCACAATTGGAACCTAATTGGCTTATGTGTACACTTGATGTTAAATCCTTATATATCAGTATTCCTCATTGGGCGGGATTACTTGCCTTAGAATACTGGTTAAATAAAGCTAATTTATATGCACCAGGATTTAACACTCTCCTCACATGTCTTGCAGAACATGTATTGACTAAGAACGTCTTCTATTTCAAGGGGGGGTGTAACTGGCAACAGCAAGGAACAGCTATGGGGGCCTCGTTTGCCCCAATTTATGCTGACCTCTTTATGGGGTATGTGGAAGATCAGATTATATATGATGTCATGCATAACATTTACCTCTCAGAGATGGACATATGGAGATGTTTCTTAGATGATTGTTGGTTGTTTTTTTGTGGGGGTGTGGACTATTTGTTAGAATTTTTGGAATATCTCAATTGTAATTGGTGGGGGATTGAGTTTACTGTTAATTATCACTGTAAGGAGATTAATTGCCTGGATGTCAATATTTCGAGACAGGGGGATGGTACACTCAAGATGTCAGTATACAGGAAATACCCACGATACAATACTTTATTATATGCAACTAGCTTACACCCCACACATACCATCAACAATATTCCTAAATCACAGTTTATGAGAATTAGAAGAATATGTTCTGCAGACATGGAATTTCATAATGCTAGGCATGATCTTGAGGGCAGCTTTATTAATAGGGGATATAAGAAATCAACAGTAGAAAAGGCCAGTGATTGGGCAGCCAATTGTGAGAGATCTAGCTTATTGAATTATAAAGCTAAAACCAAAAAGGACAAATCGGGAACCATGAGGCTGGTTACTACATTTGGCAGTAACACGCATTTATTGCAGGATGTAGTCAATAAACATTGGAATATTCTTCGGGCCAATACAGATTTGGATCAATGTTTGTCTAACAGATGCCAATTTTCTTTCAGAAGGGGAGGAACACTCACTTCCTATTTTGCACATTATAAGAAAACTTTTTTTGATTATGTTAACCAACAACAACTAACCATATTGGGGGATAGGCTTGTTGGGTCACATCCTTGTGGACATTGCAGTTTGTGTAAACATATGTTTAAAACTTCATCTTTTAGCAGTAAAAATACTGGTCACATTTTTGATATATAATTTTTTGGGAAGTGTAGCTCAGACTGGGTTGTTTATTTGGCTAGTTGCCAGTGTTCTGCCTTTTATGTAGGGCAGACTTCTAGGCAACTAAGAAGTCATATTTCAGAACATTTGAGTGATTTACGTCTTAAAAAAATGACCAATGCATTGTATAGACATTGTCAGTTACACAGAACTGCATCGTTTAGATTTGTCATTATTGACCAAGTAAAAGGTAATAGATCTATGAAGCAAGGTTGGCATACTATACTAACTCAAAAGGAAAGAAAATGGATTATTAAGTTGGGTGCCCTATTTCATCCTGGACTAAATGACAAGTTATGTCGGTTTTTTCTTTTTTTATTAAGGACTCTGATTGGTAATTTCAGAAATAAATATATGATATGAATGGAGGTTTGAATATAGTATCTGATATTATATTTAAAATGTTTATTCTGGTTGACATTTGTATGTGTTTGGAGGCTGGAATGGATTAATGGGGGAAGTGATGTCACAATTGGGGATGCACATTGTGTATAAAAACTGTCCCTGCATTATGTATGTTTTATCACTGAAGAAGGTTTGTTACTGAAACCGGTCTGAAAAGAAAAAAATAAAACTTTAATTGCCTCTGAGTGCTGGCTTTTTCTTCTTGTTTGATTTATTTAAAAGTTTGGTTATGCTGTGCACCAGTCATACTTGCTAGCTTTTTTGGAGTTGTTTGTCACCCAACCAGACCTACATACCAATATGTGCCTAATACCCTTCACCAACATATAAATCCCACCGTTTCATACAATTGCGATGTGCTCCCAACATGGGTTACACAATCCACACTCCATCTTGCAGCCATGTATAGTGTGTAGGTATGTTGTGTATTGATGTGTGATGTTCTCTCACACATGTCATGGCTGGAGACATGTACTGACACACACACACACACACACATATATATATATATATATATATCTGTATACATCTATATATATATATATATATATATATATATATATATATATATATATATGTACATATGTGCATATATGTGTAGATATAATTTTGTGTTGTTTATATACCTATATACCTATATAAATGTATAACTGTCCGAGGTTCTGTACACCTACACAGCTGTGAATATGTATCACACATATATGTGTCTGTATGTGGGGTGCATACAAACATCTGGACCACACTCATGTACCCTCTTTACTTCAAAGCTGAACTGTTCTGCCTTGCTGCAACACAGACAGGTGTCACATGTGGACACAGACTAACATTAGGAGGGTATATATGGTGACAAACTTTAGATAAGCATATTATACTGCTTTGGCAGTTGGGCATGCTATGCTACACTTTTACATGACTGTCCTGCAGGTGGTGTGGTCTCTCACCCATGTCTATCATGGCAGTATTAATACCCCCACCAGCCATTGGCCACAGTAATTTACAGAACACAGATATCATGGGTCACATCTTTGCCATTCACTACTGGTCTGAACATTTGACAGGTATGTCCCACTGTCCACAGGGACTGACACTACTGTCCAGTGCAGTTGTTGAGCAGAACATCATTACAGGAACAAGTACTGATGGCACATATACATCCTTTCACAGTATACATCCTATTATTCTATGCCATATACTACATGCCAGTAAATGCATATCTGTTTCACATACCTGTTATGTTGTTTCAACTGTAACACAACCATGAGCTTTGTGAACTTTCTTGAAGGTTTTTTTTTCCTCTCGCTCTCTCTCAGTCTTTCCAGTAGAATTGAGCTGCTTTGAATAGATTGCAGAATGCTTTTGTTGGTATTGCACATGATCAGGTGGTGGCCTCTGCACCAGTCAGTGTCTAGCAGTTGCTAATTGCATGCAGCCTGCTGTGTAGTACTTCAGATAACCACTGTCATGGCAACCCTGTTCTATAAATTGCTGCCTTCTGTGGGCATTGTCCCTTCACCTTTACAGTATGGATGACATCCTTCCTGTGTGTGGACATCAGTGTTACAGACAGCAGGTAGCAATACCTTTTACAGCAGAACCTGCATACACAGGCCAAATCCACATTTGGGTAAGGTTCCAGCTTTCCCTTTTCTTTTCTTAAACTGCTTCCCTTCCTCCTCTCCTACTATAGTGCTTCTCTTTGTCCTTTTGTTACTAAGATTAGTTCTATATAATATTATAAGTCAATTTTGCTCTCTGTTTTGTGCCTTGTTCTTGATGTTATTACAGCTAATTAATGTTATTCTAAGAAATGTGATTCTCTTCATGTATATATCTGTTATTGGGTACTATATATTTTTTATTATTTGTCTTTTCATCTATGATGATTTGTCCATTTGCTTGTTTATTTTAACTTTTTTGGTTAAAATTTGTGTGGAGCTTTTCTCCCCGGGCCTCTACTGAAAATGGAAATGTATCCAGCTAGACTAGCCCGGTCAACAAATGTAAAATAAATAAATAAAATAAAATAAATACAGACAGCATGATAGTGTTATTGTGTGCAATGTATTTTGCTATTCTTACAGGGTTTCTGTGTACATAGTACTTTTTCATGGAATGTTGTCTGTCTGCATAGCTCTCAACTGTGGGCCTATCTGTATGATACCAGGGGGATTGGCTGCTAGGTTTTGTCTGTGCACCACACAGGTATTGTCCCAGATATATCTGTGGCATTCTGTCTGTTGAGTGCTATCAGTACATGGCTACATCCATTTGTATTTCAATGTCGTATCCCTGCATAAGGGTATGCTGCAATGCATCCTGTAACACCAGCAATTTCCAGGGTGCGTAACAGCAATAATGCAAATATGGCCCTATGTTCCTGTGTCTGTCCTCCACATATATGCCAGTCTTTGTCCGCTGTGATACAGGAAGGGTTGTTAGGTAATGGCCTATCATTATTTACCGCTAGCATTACTGCTATCATTCCAGTCATGTCATGGACTCCCACACCAACTGTTGGGCCAAGTCCATATATATATATATATATATATATATATATATATATATATATATATATATATATGGGAGCAACAGGTGGAGAACACATATGTGCCCTTGTACATTGCGGAGGTAAGTGTGTGGTACACAGTGTTCCTTGCCCTTATACAGCCTTTTATGGGGGGGGGGAGGGGGGTTCTATGCCATTAACCTAGGCTATGGCACCTTTTCAGGGATATAACTGTTAAGATGAGGGTCATTCAGTGTTATAGTGAGATGTTAGGTTAAGCATTGTTATGTACAAGATACTGTGACATTAACACAAGTGCTACTTTTCCCCCTAGGGCTTGACTACAGGGTGCAATTGGAGGCTGCTGAACTATTGTTGATTGTTACATATCCTGAAGGCAAATCCTGTTTCTACTGTTGTACTAATTGAAGGCCTTGGCCTGGACAGCATAGGATGGTATATATACACATTGCTTGCATCTACTGTTTTGTGTGGGCCTTGCATTCATGACTGATTACATATTTCAAACCTTATGTGGTGTCAGTACTGGCATACATTATTGTATAGTACACAAATAAAGGTTATCTGTGTATGCATACCTGTGTGTCGTGTCATGTCCTTTGAATTGTGGGTGGGTATATGTTTAATGTCAGTATTCTCATTTGTGGGAATGGTTGCTATACTACACACTTCACAGGTGCCAGTTGAAGGGATTGTGGCTGAGGGATATACTTTGCACCCAGTACTTCCACACTACTTCTACATATGTATGGCTACTGATACCTTTTGTGTGTGTGTCTATGTGTGTGTAGCTATATAAATCTCATATGGCTATA
Organism: Protopterus annectens; assembly: GCF_019279795.1. Lineage (NCBI taxonomy): Eukaryota > Metazoa > Chordata > Ceratodontiformes > Protopteridae > Protopterus > Protopterus annectens. The sequence goes on along the minus strand of NC_056725.1, from coordinate 1,372,422,006 downwards.
TCTATATATATATATATATCTATAGATATATACATCTGTATACATATATATATATATATATATATATATATATATATATATATACACATATATACAGCCTCATCCTAACTAGTGTGAATGGTGCCCCATCTCTGATGGTTTATATACGTGCCCTAGCAGCCTAACTGAACCCACCCCACAAGCGGCTTGGGAATAAAGGGTATCCTGTGTACTGCCACCTACCTCCCTGCAGTCAACACCATATAATAAGATAGACTGTTAATACCAAATACAGCAGCAGGGTTTATATACCTGCCCTAGCCACCTAACTGAACCCACCCCACAAGTGGCTTGGGAATAAAGGGTATCCTGTGTACTGCCACTTACCTCCCTGCAGTCAACACCATATAATAAGACAGCAGCAAGGTTAATATTTCTTCTACATTGTTGCAATTTAAGAATATCTAGTAGCAAAGTGGTCTATCCAGATGCTTGCAGCACTAGTAGTAGTGGAGTACCCCCCCCCCATTGGCAACATTTTGTTTTGAATTAGCTAAAGGGAAGCAGTCAGTAAGAGCTTACCCCACTCCTGGCTGGTTTTTACCTGCTCTCCCTAGTTTAGAACTCACTGATTGACTCTGGAGGATATCTCTCTAAGTCTCGTGGTGGCTGGTAATGCCATGTGGAGACACCATCCAGCAATCAGATTACAGTATCTATAGTATCTCCTGGTAAACAGAAGCAAGGTTTCTTAAACCCCCACCTCGCACCATTTCTCATTCTGCCTCATCCTAACTACTAGTGCGAGCGGTGCCCCATCTGTGGCGGTAAGCTGCTAAACATGCAATACTTATATTTCATGTATAAACTGAACTAGAGAAATGTTAGTTTATATACTTAATGTCATTTGATGCCTGCTACGGAATACCTGCATATTAATTGTGACAGTATATGTGGTTAGAATAACTATTTTGCCTGCAAGTAGCGGGTTGTATTGGAGAACCTATGCACAAGGTAGGGACTCTTTAGCTCATGATTGTATTGTGTACAGATGTAAATGGTTTAGCTGAACTGCATGGTGATCTGCTACGTGTTGTTACTTAATCAGATTGTACTAGGACTATGCTGACCAGCTAGTCTTTTAAATTAATTCTGTTGTTGTCCTATTGTATGTTTCTGTGCTCTTCACATCATGGTGAATGCCAATGGATGTTATTCTTATGTTTCGCTTTAAATGTTAATGCTTTTTATGAAACAAAATTCATTTGTACTAAAGGGAAACAAGTGTCTCCTCACTCTGAACACTACTGTTAGTGTATATAGTCAATGAGTACTACAGAGATATAGATACTCAACTGTGTGCTGATAATAATTAATGCTACTCCAGATCTGTTTTGTGGAGCAATACATGCCTTGTTAAAGTTAGACCCCCCTCTACCCACCCAAACTCGGGAATAATTATTGCTTCTCCAGCTCTATTTTGTGGAGCATTACATGTCTGGTTAAGCTAGACTTCCTCTACCCACCCAAACGTGGGAAGGTGACATTCTACTGACTATATAATAAGGTGTTGTTCCCATCTACATGCCCTGTAGCCTGAGTGAGGCACAGGGTAGGATTCAAGCAATGGCATGCTTTCTAAGTAATCTAACGTGCCTCCACTAATATACATGGTTGCAACGGACGTTGTTAGCCCACATCTCTAAGCACAACAAGCAGTATAGCGTCTCATCCGGGATTAGCTACATAGGTCAGAAGTTATCTGCTCTAAAGAGCAACATAAGACTAAGGCTGTGTAAGTCTCACACATATTTTCAGTGGCATAGCACTACTGGAGCCTTTGAAAGCACATGCCTACACCATCTTAGAATGCCAGAACGTATTGTAGGCTTTAGAAGAAATTAAGGCGACATGCTAAACAGTTCCCTTAATGCTGGGCCTGTTGTCAGTAAATTTGGCAAATATAGAATCCAACATTTAAAGGTGGAGTCTACCTTCCCAGGGAATATTTACTGGTGCTTGTCTCTTTGTAATAGGCATATAAGCTGTCGCTCTAACACCTATAGAGTGTGCAGCCTACACAGGGGAGAGACGTTGTCACCTTACTTTGTGTACCTATATCTCAGTACATTGGTTTGTTTGTTTTTAAAAACTGGTAGGCGACTGCTTGCAGAACTTTACTGCATGTTACAGGAACTTTTCAGAAACTTTTGTACTGATCTTTATCCCTGTTGCATATGCCTGTATATAAAATGTTACTTCACTAGACTCATTTTTAAAGTGGATATTTTTACTTTTTATCTTACCCTAGGTTTATACACCTGCCCTAGCCACATAACTGAACCCACCCCACAAGCAGCTTGGGAATAAAGGGTATCCTGTGTACTGCACCTACCTCCCTGCAGTCAACACTATATAACAAGATATATTGTTAATACTAAAGACAGCAGCAAGGTTAATATTTCTTCTACATTCTTGCAATTTAAGAATATCTAGTAGCAACCCAGGTGCTTACAGTACTAGTAGTAATGGAATGATCCCCCCCCCATTGGCAACATTTTGTTTGTAAGCTCTTTTTGGAATTAGCTAAAGGGAAGCAGTCAGTGAGAACTTACCCCACTTCTGGTTGGTTTTTACCTGCTCTCCCCAGTTTAGAACTCACTGAATGACTCTGTAGAATATCTCTCTAAGTCTCGTGGCTGCTGAGCCCCGCACTGTTCGCCTCGCTATACTCTGCTCACTCCGCTCCCCTACCCTGTCCCCATTCTCCACCCACCCCACTACATATATATTTATTCTAACCCTAAGTCACCTGACCACTCCCCACAACCATTCAACATCATCATCCCATAACACACCCCTAGAATTTCTTTACTACATAATAACACCACTTGCATCCACTTACAAACAAAAACAAACCATGCTAACCTTATTTTCATCTCTACTACTGGCCCTCTCAACCCTAACCTATATTACATCCTTGCACACATGCACACCCCTACCACATAGCACTTATCATACTACACTTACCTTCACACCTGCCCCTGCACACATAACCTTCCTTATCACCCCATTATTATTTAGTAACAACACTATACTATTTTTACAAACCAACTATCTAACAATAGAAAAACATCATGTAAACTCCATATAGACATTCAACTAACTATCAAGCTTCAACTTTTTCTTAAGAAATACCTCCTTACCTCTGGTGACATTCATCCACACCCAGGCCCAAACAACATTATACCCCCAAACAAACACCCTGCTGATCTCATCATAAACCTTAACTCTTGTAGTATATCTAACAAACTTTCTCACTTACATGCACTCATAACCCACTACTCCCCTGATATTCTCACTATAACAGAAACCTGGCTAAAACCTAATACACAAAATGAAGAGATCCTCCCTCCAGGTTATAATATCCCATGTCTAGATAGAACAGGAAAAAAGGCAGGGGCATTGCAATTGTTTACAAAAATCTATCTCTCTCCAACCTCTTTTAACCCCACAACCAATATTTAATAATGCTGAGACCATTGGTTCTGTGTTACTCATAAATAACAAGAAGAGTATCATTATTTTATGTGCATATATCCCTCCAGGCAAAAACTCTCAAACAATTGAAGATATTCTACAATGGTCTAAAGATAATATCCCACAGGAGACTATTATACTAGGAGATCTAAACATGGACTGGCAATCCTGTAACTCAAAAAACCCCACTAACCACATAAACTTGTATGGCTTCACCCAACTCATTGAAGAACCTACTAGGGTTGGCAAACAATCCCATAAAGAATCAATAGTGGATTGGACATTAGTTAGCTACCCTGCAAATAATTATCAAGTAGGTAATCTACCAGACGGATTTAGCGATCATCTTCCTACCTTTCTCCTAAGGAAATGGACTAATACTCCAAAACCTACAGTCTACATACAAGTGCAAAATGATCATAATGTCAATCCACTAGAACTTAACACTTTGTTAAAAAATGTAATTAGGAACCACTTTGTAGCCTTGATCTTGACCATGCAGTTGAGTATTTTAACAATACTCTGATTAACATCCTCAGTTCTATTGCTCCAGTAAGGAAAATAGGAACCAAGCAAAGCCATGCCCCATGGCTCACCAAGTCCACTAGAGATCTAATGAAAACCAGAGACAAGGCATGGAAAACTTAGAAAAAAGATAACACTACTCTAGCTAAACAAAACTATCAATACCTTAGAGACCAATTAAAAATACAAACAAAGCATGATAAAAAAATACTTCTTAGATATGCAGAATAAACACTCCAATAACCCCCCAAAATGTTGTCATACTATAAGCTCCCTATTAAAATCAGGCAAAACCTCCACACCAGCACCCTCCTCCACCACTACAAAATCAAATAGTGAAATAGCCTCCCATTTTAATCACCACTTTACTGAATCGATTATATCACTATCAACCCAACTTTCAAAAAGTACCTTCCCATGTATACCAAAACCTACTAACAACATAACTTTCTTTTCCTTCTTGCCTGTCTCAACCTCCACAACAAAAAAATACCTCTTAAAACTGAAACCCACTTCTCTTGCAGCCGATGGCATACCTGCTCATTTCCTAAAAATGGCTGCCGACTCTCTGTCCAACCCTGTTTCTATCTTAATCAACCGCTCCATTCAAGAATCCCATATACCTCAACTCTGGAAAGTCTCTTACATTATTCCACTCCACAAAGGTGGAAATTCCTATGAGTTCTCTAACTACTGCCCCATAGCGATTCTGTCTCCCTTATCAAAAATACTTGAAAAATGAATACATTCACAGGTGATGCATTTCCTCAACTCAAACAAGATCTTCTCCTCTACACAACATGGTTTTCGTCCACACCACAGCACAACCTCTGCTATCCTATCTTTCATGAATCTAGTTAACCAACACAGAAATAATAACATGTTTGTATCCGCCATATTTCTGGACCTCTCTAAGGCATTCAATATGGTTTCCCACTCCACTCTAATAGATACTCTTATTTATTTTGATTAAACATCTTATGTATTTTTTGCTGTGTGTACATTCTATTGTAAATTTGCATTTGCAGTGATCTTACTATGTATTCTTGCTGTGTGGACATTCTTTTGTATTCTTCTCATGCATTATATTCCTTTGTACTGCCTTTGGAGCTTTTCTCCCCGGGCCTCCACTGAAAATGGGTTATTCTTGGCCCAGTGGACTTCCCCGGTAATCAAACTGAAATAAATAAATAAATAAATACTCTTACCTCTCTATCCTTTGCTCCTAACACTGTTGCATGGTTTAAAAACTATCTAACAGACTGTCAACAGGCTATCCAGTGGCAAGGAGTCTTATCATCCTTATTCCCAACATCAATTGGTGTACCTCAAGGCTCCATACTTGGCCCTCTCCTCTTTTCTATCTTTACTAATAACCTACATACCTCTACTCTACAGGCCTCACTCATACAATATGCAGATAACTCCACATTGATCTGCTCTGCCCCAACCCTTTCTGCCCTTCAACATATTGCCCAAAAATCTTTTAGCGCAGTAGAGAAGTGGATCACAAATATTCTACTTATACTAAATCCTAACAAAACAAAACTACTTCTATTCACCCCAAACAAATCCAAAGCCACCCCACTCTCCTTCTCTATCCTTGCTAATAATGGGACTGTCATCTCTCCTTCTCTTCACACCAAGCTGCTGGGCATTGAAATTGATAACAACTTACACTTTGAAGTCCACATCTCTCAAACTATCAAAAAAGTACATAATAAATGGGGTCCCTTTACAGACAAAAATACTTTCTGTCAGATCAATCTAGGGTCACCTTAGCTCAAACCCATCTTCTCTCCACACTTATGTATGCATTACCAATTCTCACCTATGTCAGAAAATCTTATTTCAGCAAACTAGAATCATGTTATAACAACATTGCTAAATTTGCTAAAGATTCCCCTTTAGAAATCACCATTGTATACCTCTCAGGCAACTTCAGTGGCTTGAACTTCCACAGCTACTAACCTACCACCAACTAGTTATAGCCTATAATATCCAACAATATCCTGGCAGAACTCCAGCCCTTAAAGAACTAGTAAGTAACTACATACCAAATTGGTCACTCTGCTCTGCCAATAAATCACTCCTCTCCATCACTTCAGCTAATAGCACAGCAGGTAAAGCTCTGTTTTCTCATTGTGTAGCAAAGTATTGGGATAACCTCCCTCACTCAGTTATTTCAGCACCAAACACAAAACAATTCAAACACTCCCTTAAGTCTCATCTTATCAGTTCCTGGTTATGTCCATGTGTTACATAATGACAAATAAACTGCCTTTCTTTCTCATCCTAAAACCATGAAACATGGACATAGAAAATAATGGTCGTATGTTAATGTAAGAAACAGTAAATTAATCTCTTGTCTTAAATTTTTTAACTATTAATCTATTGTCTACTTGTAAAGTTTGTTTTGAAAATATTTTAAAAGAATGTCCTTGTACTCTGATCTATTATGTCACTGTTTCACAGTCTCACTAACTGGTTTATAACTGATGTATAAATACCTGTTGTCTCTGTAATTAATTAAGTGGAGCTTTTCTCCCCGGGCCTCCGCTGAAAATGGACCTCGTCCAGTCGGACCATCCCTGTTAACAAATGTAAAATAAAATAAAATAAAATAAATAAATAAATATATACATACATATGAATGTATGTATGTATCTACTATATACAATTGATGTGATATGATTATTTGTGTCATACATTAATATATATATATATATATATATATATATATATATATATATATATATATATGTATACATATAGCTGTCTATCTGTCTACACTTACAGATATATATCTGTCTATATGTCCATGCATGTTTGACTCATATTTTGGCCTGTTCCTCATTCACTTGGCAATTGTCATGGATGATCGCAACATTGAAGTCAGTAACCAGTGGCAACACTTTTGTGTTTCAGACTGCATCTCCTTCTACATATGTGTTCTAATACATATAACTGTGTAACTAGCAACATTTTAAGTGTATCAGAGCATTAGTTGACATATATCCCTATTTGTACCCACAGTGTGGCAGACTTTGTCCAGACTTCTTGCATTAACAGGTTATGTGGTGTGATAATAGTACATTTCCTGTACTGTTGACAGATTGTGCTGCATGATATGTTTGTGAAAACTTCAGGTTATGTATATCTGCCATGGGTAAGTGGTAAATAACTTTGTGTATGGAGTGCAGGGTCCTGGATTCAGACCTTGGAGAGGCAGTTTATTTTGTTGCTGGGCAGAACAAGGGACGTTGGCTACAGAGTGATTAAGGCACTTTTAAGCATTTATAAGTGGGTTTGCGTGAGTTTGCGTGACGGTAAGCACTGCCAACTTCCACTTATGTTTTCTTGTAGTCAGTTAGCTTAGAATTTCTCAACCTGTGTAGGCATAGCTTACCCCCATGCAAACCCAAGCAAACCCGCTTACCACTGCTTAACAGTGCTTACTGCCACTTACACCCGAGCTAATTCCTTTAAAAGAAAAGAAAAAGGGGTTGCTAGGACAGTGGTGAAAAATGGGGCACAAAGAGGGAATGACAGTAGGGGAAAATAGCTAGGCATGTGCAGGAAGAGTATAGGAAAGGTCCATAGCTGTCCATTTCTTCTACAGCAATAGCTGTGCATATACACCATATTTGCAGGTACATTTGGACCCTCAAACCTCTGCAAGAGGGGTGAGGACAACATATATTCATTGTGATGCCAATTAGACCAGATTACATGTGTCCAGTGGACACATGTGCGAAATGGACAGCTATATATGGGGCAAGATTTTTTGGGGGGGAACAGATTGCCCTTTTTTTTTTCAGGTGAGAGTGGAATGTTGGGGAGGGGTAGTAGGCATATTTGGAGAGGTAGGTTGGGTAGGTTAACAGACAAGACACACAAGATGCATACAGGGCCGGCATATGACACATGTGGGGGTTAAACACTTTGGACGGGGAGGGGTGTTTGGAAGCCGCAAGCCCATGAGCTCCCAATTAGAAACAGTGGGACTGAGGTCCCCACCCATGGTCAGTCACCACTGCACCTTCATGGCCCTGAAGGTGGCTGTGCTGGGGGCTGTGTAGGAGGGGCAGGCTCACCCTCTAATAGCACCATTCGGCCCTCAAGCTGGCGTAGCCACACTTGATACTCCAGATCGAGCTCCTTACCACAGCCCATACCTGTTGATGGGTGACAGGTTCCCCTCCACACCTGTTCTAAGGGGAGGGTGAGCCCCATCCCCTGCAGTGGTTCCACCCAAAGGTGGTGCAGGGCCCATGGAGGAGGAGGTCCCAGGTTGGGCCCCAGATGTGCTGGTGCCTTGTGCCATGGCCAACTGAAGTGGGACAGGTGGGTCCGCTGGGACCGGCCTTCCCATACGAGCTGTGTTGTCACAGGTTTATGACAGATATGGGTTAGTAACAGTCAACAGCATTCAGGATTAGTTATAACAGCATGCATAGGTATTCCCATTAACCCAACACACCAGATTTAACACAGTTGCAGAGCAAGCAGAACACATGCATATATGGAACAACAGTGGCCATTACAGGAGCATGCAGGTTTCATTGATGGCAACAGGCCAACAATATGGGTGTATTTTCACATGGCACATGCATAGAAACACATGTGAATATTTATAAACCATTAGGACATATGCCCCAACAAAAGTTTGGAGTGAACACATACCAGTTGAGGAGTGTCATTGGGTTATTATGCACATATGGTAGGGGTGAGAGAGTTCAATTAACAACTAATATAGCCTTGTAGTTTTCACAACAGTCTTAGTCACTGCAGTGGTCTTTCCCTTTCATGTATTATTACACTACACAATGGCATTATATTGTACACTGGTATGTTTATAAATTATTATATATGTGACCTGTGTCTTACATACAAGCGTGACAGGCTGCAGGTGTTAATGCAGCATATGTTGAGAATTGCTGTCATACACTTTGGGTGCGGTCCTAGAATGACAGGTTTGTTTCCATATACATTCTTTGACTATGTACACATTTGAATATCAGTTATATGTCATTAACAGCTGCCTACAATTCTTGGAATATCACACTGGATTTTCAGGAGAACAGGGTACCAAGCTGGTGATATGGGCCATTTATCTGGACATGCTGGACAGATTGGAACAGTTGTGGGATATGAATATGCATTCAACTTACAATTTGAAATTTCTAGCAAATTCTGTACTGTTGTTGGGTGAAAGTATGCATACAGCTTTCTATCTGAACATTGTATCAAAATCTGTACAGTTGTGGGGTATGATTAAGCATACAACTTAGTAGCACTCCCAGGATTCAAATCCCTGCTGTATGTGACAAAATATTATAGCTAATATCACAGTACACTGTGCTATCAGGAAATTGATGTAAAGCTTTCAACTGCTTTCTAAGTCTCCCTAACATGTACAATATAACTGACCTCTTGGCACTTTCAACATTGTTATGCAGGACTTCATGCTAATTTTATCTGCATACCACGGTGTGGGTGACACTGCTTAAGATACAACAGTACTATTTATAGTATGGAACAGATCACCAACATATGAGAGAAGAGTAAACAGAAGCACTCCAGAGAATATACCTTTATTCACAGACCATTACACATTTATTTCTACTGGTACAGCACTTTCTAAGGCTCTTATATTTATTTGTTATGACAGTACATGCAGACTGATTACTAACCTGCCTCGCAATGCAGCCTTTGCAGCCTAGCATCATGGGCTTGCTGGTTCACAGCCCGCTCATCTGCAGCTATCAGAGAAATGCAGTGATATTTAGCCATACCTATCCATAGTATACACAAGCTAGGCAATTATTTACTACTTGGTAGAATGAGTACTTAGTCCTGGGGCATTGGGCATCTGCCAAGACTCTTGGATCCACTGTTCCAGTACATCCCTCCTCCACTGCTTCAGGTCAGCATGGTGGTGCCTGACCTGCTCAGCATTCCGGGGGATACCTGTAGCACTGGTGAGGTCATGGGCGAGACTGTCCCAGGCCTCCGTTTTATTCTGCGAGCCCTGGTACTGGACCTGCAGTAGTCTCTGATCATGGTGTTTTACCAGGAGCCATACCATGATTTTTGACTCCTGGATGCCCCAGCGCTGCGCTCTAAATCAAGTGCCTTCACCCACACCAGCCATTTTGCCTGCAGTAGGAAGCTGCAACCAGTTATGGGTAGTATTCCCACCTGTGGGGTTTAAATACGGCCATTTTCTTGCACTTCCCTGTGATTGGCCAGTTTTGAAAAGGCTAAGCTATGGGCAGACCTGCTTACATGAGGTTGGCACTGCTTAAAGAGGTATACCACTAGGCAGATTGAATTGGCTCCCCTACACATTACTTACACTTACTAACTTGAGCTGTGCTGTAGTTAGCATTGCTTAATAGTTAATTAGCACTATATTTGCCATTTGGCAATGATTTATTCTTCATTACAGGTTATATATGTGTCTGGTATCCGTGATTCATGTGTACATACACTGTATGGGGACCTGGGGGCTTCTATACTTTATTACAATAACACCTCAAATCTATGCTTACTGCAGTACTCCAGTTCACATATTTATGTTCTGTGGCAGGTTCTCCAACATCACACTGTACATAGATTCAGTCCACATGTTTGGTTTGATTTTCTTGTGGTGAGGATTAGTTTGCTGATACCTCATGCACATCTATTGCTATGATGGCTTAGTTGTTAACTACTGTGACTATAGTGTACAGTGTCCTGAGTTTGCGCCTTGCAGAAGCAGTGTATTTTGTTGCTGGGCAGAACATGGGCTGTTGGATCCAAAGTGATTAAAGCACCTTAAAGCAGGTGTAAGCGAGTTTGCATGGATTTGCACAATGGTAAGCACTGCTAACCTCCAGTTAGAGTTTCTTACTCTCAGTTAGCTTTTACTTTGTTTAATCTGTGTAATGCTTACCCCCGTGCAAATGCACTTAGACACGCTTACTACTGCTTATCTGTGCTTAAACCTGCTTACTAGTGCCTTATTCATTATGACACTGGCACTTCACATGTGCATTTCATGCAGTACTCCAGTTCACATTTAAATGTTATTATGTAGGTTATACGGCAAAACCATGTAAATATATGTTCATATACAGTTTTCACATGGAAAATGATATGTACTGCAGTGGGACTCGAACCGGGAATGCCTGTTCATTAGGCAGATGCTCTAACTGCTACACTAGTGCTGTGCTGCTTCATTTGCATATATATTCCTTGCTATCCTCTTCAGCCTTTTCAGCTGCTTTAACCGTAGCTAAGCGATGGGCAAACCTGTGCACTTACGGTTAGCTGTACTCGGGGTTTTAAAAAAAATAAATACAAGGATTTCTTTGTTTTATTTCAATTTACTGTTGCTGTTGAACATGTGGGGATTGTTGGCGGGGATATGCAGACACCTATGAGCGGTCTCACTCATTTATTTACACTTTCTTCTGTTTTACTTTGCAGGGGATGTGTTTATTCTGAGAGCTCTGCTCTCAGACATGCCCCCTGCACTCATCCACGCTCAGTGTAGGATTTGGAGCTCAGGCAGCGCACCTTCATTAATATGCATGGCGTGCTGCCGTCCTCCTCTTAAACTGCTGCTTACGTGTAGGACTAGTTTAGTCCTGCATGGCAGATTAGTAAATCCGGGGGATTGTCTTTTTACCTATGTTCTATATCTTCTTTTACCTGGAGTGTTTTATTAATTTCTTGTTATATTACTATGCTCAGCATACATAATGAAATCTATTTTGTTTAGTATGCTGGATGTACTGTAACTGACATTGTCTTTTACCTATGTTCTATATCTTCTTTTACCTGGAGTGCTTTATTAATTTTTTGTTATATTACTATGCTCAGCATAGATGACGTAACCTGTTTTGTGTATTATGCTGGATGTACTGTATTTGTATAACTTGCTGCAGTTGCTTTTCTCCCCGGGCCTCCGCTGAAAATGGACCTGGTCCAGTCGGAATTTCTCAGTTAACAAATGTAAAATAAAATAAATAAATAAAATAAATGTTATATGATTAGCCTTACTACCTTTAGCATTCACACAGCAGGTATCATTTCCTAAAATAGACGATAAGCTGGAAAAATAGTTTTAATGTCTGAGGGTTTAATGATATCTGCAGTGCAAGTTGATGCACCATTAGGCATTCAGTTATTAGCTCTTGGATTTGCACTGAGTATGACAGTGGAAAGGACACTAGTGAAAGGCACATCTGTAAAGCTGATAATGCAGCTATTAATGAAAGGTTGCTAAACTTGGCCTGGAGAAAAGAATCTGATGGTATAACGGCAAAGGACATGTAGACCATTGTTTACAAGAAAATGTGAAGGTTACTAGATAAGTACACTCTGTGTATAAAGGAAAAAAAAGAAAAGGTGCTAAAATAGGAAACCACCATGGTTAACTATAGAAGCTAAAAAAGTGTTAGAATGAAAAAAATAAAAACTGGAAAATGATGAAGCAAAACCCATTGGTGTTTAGCATCATTAGGTATAGGAATAGTGCTAAAAGGATGAGGTCTTTTATTAGGAGAGAAAAAATAAAATTTGAATATAGGATGTTTAGCTATGTCCACGATAATAAAAAATCTAGTGCTGGAGTAGCGGGAACATATGCTACTGTTGCTAAGCACAGCCCAGGCACAATTTACAGATACTAGCTGCACTTAAGTGCAGCAATTTGAATCTGGGAAAAACTTATGCACTTTAGGCACTAGTGATATGTAAATGATGAATGCCTGCAGTTCTGTGAATATCTTTTGTAAATGAGGCACCTTCCCTGCCTTTGTGTGACTCAGAGTTGCTTTTTATGTGCAGAGATTCTGTATGCACAAGTCTTGTAAAAAGAAGAGTTGAAAAATTTCTATTTACTTTGCTGTCCATGAAGATGCTTGCTGTTGCTGCTAGCCAGGCTGTCTGTCATTGTGAGCTGTTTGTCTCACCAGCAGGCACTGCTGGGCACCTGTGGCTTTGACAAAAATATAGATAAAGACTGACTCATTTTATCTTTGTTGACAAAGAAATGATGTATATTATTTAGGGTGGAAAAGAATATAATATGGGCTTTAGTGAGTTTGAATGGGCTACAGACAAGCAGTGAGGAGATGCATGGTCTTCCTATACCTGTGGGTACCAGGTTGTGTATAGCCCTTACAATGTTGTGGGAATATTCCAGAGACAAACTGGGGATATGGGTATTTTTCAAGCTTCTGCCTCAAGGATACTTCAGCAGTTGCTTAACATACTCTTGGCATATGTGGATTGGTATATTTTTCTGCGAGAATTGCTTCAGAACTGAACCAAAACCATGCATGCCATCTACTGAATAATGTGCTTTCCTGAGGTGCTTGATGTGATTGATCATACCTATGTTGCCATTAGAGCCCAGTCTGGACAATGAGGGAACAGTGCCAGAACAGGAAGGGCTACCATTACATTTTTTTGGCAGATACTGTATAGCATGGTTGTGCATCATTAACATGTCTGCCAGCATCCTGGCAGTGCCCATGATTCTCATATCTGGAACACAAGCTCAACCTTCTGCCTCTTCCCACATGGTAGGGTACTCCGTGGTCACCTTGTTGGTAACTGCAAACTTTTTCTAACTATATTTCAGTAAATATAGATTGGAAAATGTATTATTGAGTAATAATCCACCATCTTTCGGCATGTCTCCCCTCCCTTTTTTGTTTTGCAGGTGACACGGGCTATACATTTAAACCTCGGCTAATGACACCACTCCATAACCTCAGGGGAGCTACTGAGGAGCACTTCAACACTGCCCTATCCCAGGCACAGATTGCCATTGAGTCATACCTCTCAACCTCTTATAGCAAAAAATCTGGGCAAAGTCACAAATAATGGTGGGACAAAGGCCCCATAATAGGGACACTTTTTAAGTATTGCTCTTACAAACTTAGAACGTTGATAGAATAACAGGATTTTGATTATCACAAATTTTTTGAATGTTGTGAAGTCTGAAACTCAAATTTCTGTCATTATTTTCTGACTTCAGTACTCAGTGATTTGCCAGTGATTATCCAGAAAACCATAATTTTATAAGAAACACACCAAAAATATGAGGCAAAAATCTGGACAGATGAATGGTATAGATTGATGAATATTTGTCCTGCTGAAAGCCTGTTTCTGTTACTTAGACAAGCCTAGGGGTATCCTTCAGTATGGCCCCGTGGCAGCATATGGCTTGTTTACCATGTGTTGCATTCTTCATAATATGATCATGCATCAGTCTGGTGTGCATCTCTCCTATGATGGCAGTGCATCTCCCACTATTGTTCCTCATGCTAGTGACTACCTAATGATGCACCAACCTCCATGTCAGATTCCATTTTTGAAATTTGTAAGAAGGGAGATTTTTTGGTGCAGAGAGATCAAATCTATCAAAGTCCAGACAACAGCAGTAGCACAGGAAACCCTGCGGCAGGCTTGTTCATGGTATATGGCTGGCATCTAGTCTACAATTCTGGGCCATGACATTCACTTAGGGAAAGTGAAAGAACAAAAAATCTCATAGATAGTACTGGATGCATGCAGTGTTACCTGTGGGCTATGCTGTGTGGTGCATGGTCAGTAGGCTATGTATATCACATATTTCTTTTCTTTTCATCCAAAAATATTATTTTCAGAAACTTATTTGAATGTTTTATAATTCAGTGTATTGGAGTAAGTGGCAGAAGTGACAGTTCTATTACCAGGCATACCTCAGAACTGACACCTGCATAGTAAGTTACAAAGGCATAAAGAATAATAGTGAAGATCTCAAGTCAGGAACAGATCATTCTACACTGCTTCTATTAACTATTTCTCAAGTAATTTCTAGGTTTAGGTTGTGTGTGTGATAAGTGATGGTCCCATCAATATGAGATGTGTCTGCACTGGGCCAGTAATCAAGGAGCCTGAATCCTCACCACTGACACTGGAGAGGGATATGCACATAGAATACAAATGGATACACTCAGTATTTCCAGATGCAGACCTCCCTGCATCAAGCACAATTTCCCTTAAGAACACACAGTCCAGGGTCTGGATTCCTCTACATTTGTCTCCCTCAGGTCTCCATTAAGACTCCCCACTGATACAGTGTCCAAGCCAAGACCTGCAGCACCCTCTCTGTAAGCCCAGTGCTTGGTGTCTTGGTGTCCCTGTTCCAAGTAGCTGACGCACACACACACACACACACACACACACACACACACACACACACACACACACACACACACACACACACACACACACACACACACGCACGCACGCACACGCACACACACACACACACACACACACACACACACACACACACACACACACACACACACACACACACACACCCTGGGGAAGGCTGGCACAGACTTACCTGATGTGCCCCCTTTTGCCGAGAGTATAAGGTAGTTATTACTGCCACCAGACATTCCACAATCAGATACTCTAAGGCCCTTAACAAAGGGTTTCCACTTATACTGTGTAATATTAATACTAATACAAATGGTAGTAGTTGACCAAGATGGCTAAGCCTTCTGGAGTGGTCCACACAGATAAGCCCTCTCAAAGGTTAAGTAATTTCTGAAAGGACCAAACACCATAAAGGTTTTAAATATATGTAATAATAAATACTAAAAGAGAATGAAAATACTGAATATATATTCACAGTAAACTACAGTGTTCAATTCACAGGAAATATTGAAAACAACACTGACGGACAGATTCAGACAAATAAAGAAAAACAATATCTAAACTAAGCTTTACTATATTTTCCTGACTGAATCTATAGGTTCATAGGTTCATAGGTGTGTACTAGGCTAATGGCTCTGGGGCCTTTGCAAGCCTAGCCATAGGATCACCCTGGCATAGTGCCAGCCAACCTTAGTTCCCAGTGCCTCTGTCAAGTAGAGCCACTGGTGTTATCCCGGGGGTGAATTTTCTGTTTCCCATCCACTCAAGATTTCTCTTGAAGAGGGTCATCAAGGTGCTCTGCTTGACATGTATGGGAAGTCTGTTTCATAGCATGGGCAGTCTCTGGGTTATGAACCTGTCCCTCCAGCATGTTCTGTTAATTGTGGTAATGAGGTTGAGGTCTCTGGAGCATGTGGTGGGGAGGGATGGAGATTTCTTTAGATGTAGCATTTCTAACAGACCTGGGTCAGACATGGCTTTGTAAGTCAAGCAGAGATCACCTTTAAGTAGGCGATATGAGACAGAGAATAGTTGGAGTTTTTTGAATCTGTCCATATAAGACAAGTGTTTAAGGCCTAGGATCCTCTTTGTGAGGTACTTTTGCAGCCTCTCCAGATGTTGCAGGTGTCTAGTGAGGTACATGCCAAATGGAGCATTGTACTCGATGATTGGCCTAAGGATGGAAGAGTAGAGGGAGACAATGACCTCTTTCTTCCTGGATGCAAAATCCTTAGTAATGAGATGTGCCACATAGAAGGACTTTCTGACCACAGTGGCAATGTGGTGGTCAAAAGAGAGGTTGCTGTCAACCTGTGTTCCCAGATCTTTTATAACGTCTTCTGTGTTCAGTGGATTACCATCAATTTGGTAATTCATGGGAACTGGGTTTTTCCCAAAGGGGATGACAACACATTTTTTTGGGATTGAGCTTAAGGCCATGATACTGACACCAGTCGTTGGTCACAGTGAGGCCATTCTGTAGGATGTCAACATCGCTTGGGGAGGTAATAATAGCTCCCAACTTGCAATCGTCTGTGAACTTTGTCAGCCAGAGTCCCTTTGTGTTGGCCTGGACTTCAGAGAAGTAGATACCAAACAGGAGAGGACCCAGGACTGAACTCTGTGGGACTCCACTCTTGACTAATAGTCAGTCTGACTTGGAATCAGCTACTTTCACACTGTGGGTTCTATGAGCCAGTTTGCAACCCACCAAGTGATATAGGGGTTGATGCCAAGCTTAGTGAGTTTTTCTATGATTCCTGAGTGGAGAATGGTACCAAAAGCCTTGGCCATTTCAAGGTAGGCTGTATGAACCACCTTGCTTTCATCAACAGCTCTGGTGACTGACTCAAAGAAGTCAACTAAGTTGAGCAAGCATGATCTACCCTTCACAAAACCAAATTGTGTGGGATTTAGAGTTTGGGGATTCCTTATATTCTTGTTTATTAGGTCCACGATGATGCATTCCATAGCTTTGCATATCAGACTCATCAAGCTAATGGGTGATAGTTCCCAGGGTCTGTAGTCGCTCACCCTTTGTGGAGAGGAATAATTGTAGCAGTGTGGCATTCGGCAGGGACAAAGCCTGAGGTGAGGCTGTGATTGAACAGAGCACACAGATGAGCTGCCAGTTCACTCTGTAGTTCATGTAGAACACAACCAGGGATATTGTCAGGTCCCATAGAAGCTGTATTCTTGGCCTTGGATAATGCTGTTTTAACCCATGCAGCAGTAATACTGGGTGCCTGGCAATCTACTGGTATTGTGATTAGTCCTTTGGGTGGGAAGAGGGGGGTAAAGTTGGCACTGAATCTGTCAGCCAATATACTGGCAATATCTGTCGGCTCGGTATAGGAGGTACCATTGTGCAGTAGCACAGAGCAAATCTGGGTATTACCATGGAGATCTTTTACTATAGAAGGCCTTGTGGTTGTCTTTACTATCTGCTGCAATTCTGTTTTAATACCTAGCTTTAGAGGATTTGATGAAGGATCTCAACTTTTTGTTGAGGCAGATAAGGGAGTTTTTCCAGTGTTGGGACTTCACCTTATTCCACCTCAGTTTCCTCCTTCTGTTGTAGAGTTTGTTTATGGCAGGGGACCACCAGATTGGCTTTTTTTTTTTTTGGATGAGAGTGTTTTGGTTTTATTGGGTATGGCGAGATCCATGCATTTGTGTACATGTTCATACAGTGCATTGGTGTATGATTCTGCAGTCCCACAACTATTCTCCACTTGCTTGGGTGCTGTGAAGTTAGCCACCTCTGTTTTTAGGATCCCAAAGTTAGCTTTGGAGAAGTTTTTCATGGTGGTTACCTTTGCTGGGGGGAGGGTAGTAGGGATGTGGATTTCCAAGGTGATTAGTTTGTGGTCGGATCTAAGCAGGGAGGAGCTGACTATTGGTGTAGAGCAACAGTTGCCCATGTTAGTAATAACCAGGTCAAGGATGTTGCTACCTCTAGTGTGGGTAAGAATGAGCTGGTCCAGGGCATTGGAATTAATGAACTCTAGGAAATGTTTGTCAAGTGTATTGGTACATGAGTAGTTTACCCAGTTAATGGAGAGGTAGTTGAAGTTGCCAAGTAAGAGAGTGTTAAGTTGGACCCTAATATCCTGCTGGGTGCTTAGGAACGTGGAGTGTGAGTCTTTGGACATGGTTGCAGAGCTATAGCAGACTATGACCTGAATCGCTGTCTTACCCAGTCTTAGCTGTACCTGAAGTATCTCTGATGCGTTATGTTGGGCTACCAGTCTGGAGGTGTGCACTTCCTTCATGAATATGGAGACCACCCACCTTTGAAGCTTTGGTCTAAGTTCTGGGGCCGAAAGGTGTGGAATGAGTTATAGCCTGGTAGTGCAGGGGTGCTTTCTGCTGCCTTGAGCCAGGTGTTTGTTACAGCACAAATGTCGATGTTCTCCATTTTAAGGAGTGCCTTGAGTGAGTGCATTTTGAGATTTAGACTTCTAGTATTGAGCAACATGACCCTCATATTGCATTTGTTTGTAGCTGTTATGGTGGTAATTTGGTCTTTGGAATACCACCTAAAAAAAGCACTATAGGGGTGACAAGAGCCTTGCCCAGTATTTGGGAACCCAGGGGAGACAGATGCAGGCCATCCCTGGCAAAGCACCGAGGTCTGTCAACCATGTCATTACAGGCAGACAGATACTGGATCCCCTTAGAATGACACCAGAAACTTAACCAATTGTTGAAGTCAATCATTTTCTGCTTGTACTGTGGTATCATTCTGGGGGATGGTAGGATGCTTCTCAGGGCTAGGGTCATACCCGCCTGGGCTACATAATCTGAGAGCTTCTCTATGTCTCTTTTCATGTAGTCCAGGGAGGTATGTCTCACGTCATTAACACCCACATGTACAATGACAGAGTCATATTTGTACCTGTTGTTGAGTGACCTGAGTGCATGTGTTATGTGTCAGATCCTGGCACCTGACAGGCAGCTGTTACTTTCTCCTTATTCAACCTAGTGAGTGGGACATCAGTGTGCCTCACTATTGAGTCACCTATGACTAGTGTGTTGAGCATGCTGTTTTGCCTTAGGGGGATTGGCTGAGTGGCACACTGTTTAGGAGAGTTATGTGTCTCATGATTAGTGTTGTGTTGTGGTGGCTGAGTGTGTTTCTGCCTTGGAGGGATTTGCTGCTTGGGTAGATTTTTATTGAGAGCCTCTGTGAAGGTGAGTGTGTGGTTTGTGTTTTTATGTGAAGGCAGTGCTGGTGTGTATTCTGGAGGGCTATGTGTTCCATGTGGTGTGGTGCAAGTATTGACCTTCTTCTCTTGACCAGCTATTCTGGTCTTGGCTGAAGAGTGCGTGGCTTCCAATTTGGATTTATAAGTGCATCTCGCAAGTCTGAGTGTTGGAAGGTAAGAGGAGAGATTTGTCAATGTACATGAAGCAGTTGCTACATTTCCTCAGGATGCTGAAGTTCACCAGGTTAATAGGAAAAAGCACAGGGAACTGACCTTTAGACATGCCTGGCAGGGTGGGCATTCATAATAAGTACTAGATCTGTTTATTTGGAGAACATTTAGTGCTGGTAGCAGTTGTGTGCTACAATAATTGCTACAAGAAGTCTGGTAAAGTGCTAGACTAATAAGCTAGTATAAGTGCAGGAGAGGAGAGAACTAGTAAATCTAAGGAAAAAATTTAAGAGCAGGCTCTGGCACCACTCAGAAGCTTTCAAACAGTCCTGGATACAGCAAGTCTGTATCTGGACTAGACTAGTTACAGGAAAGGTGTGAAACATGAGCAAACACAGGCTTTTAAACTGGAAAGTTAAGAGAGATGTAAAAACTGCCCAAACGGCCAATAAGCTACATTTTCTGGGCCAGGAACCTCTCCTCTTGTGGTAGATAGGCTACCTAGTGCTTACCACTCCCAATGATAAGCTAGAAGGCCTCCCTCAAACACAGAAAGGCTTGGGGGGCTCAGAACCTTGCAGTCTTGGACACAGCAAATCTGTATCTGGACTAGACTAGTTACAAGAAAGGGGTAAACAAGTGCAAACACAGGCTTTTGGGCCAAAAAGTTGAAAGAGATGGAAGAAACTGCTCAAAAGGCCAATAAACCACAAATCTGGTCCAGAAACCACTCCTCTTGTGGTAGAGAGGCTACCTAGTGCTTACCACTCCCAGTGATAAGTTAGAAGACTTCCATCCAGCACAGAAAGGCTTGGGAGGGGCTCAGGAGCTTACAAACAGTTCTGGATACAGCAAATCTGTATATGGACTAGACTAGTTACAGGTAAAGGGGGGGATACAAGTGCAAATGTGAGCTTTTGATTAGAATGTTGAGAGAGATGGAAAAACTGCCCAAACGGTCAGTAACTACAATTTCTGGGCCCAGAAACCACTCCTTATGTGGTAGATAAGTTACCTAGTGCTTATCACTCCCACTGATAAGCTAGAAGGCTTTCCTCTAACACAGAAAGGCTTGGTTAGGGGGGTTCAGGAGCTTACAAACAGTCCTGGATACAGCAAATCTGTAGCTGGACTATAGTTACAGGAAAGGGGGGAAACAAGTGCAAATGAGGGCTTTTATATCATAAAGTTGAGAGAGATGGAAAAACTGCCCAAATGGCCAATAACTACAATTTCTTGGCCAGAAACCACTCCTTATGTGGTTGATAGGTTACCTAGTGCTTACCACTCCCACTGATAAGCTAGAAGGCTTCCCTCCAATACAGAAAGGCTTGGGGGCTCAGGAGCTTACAAACAGTCTGGTTACAGCAAATCTGTATCTAGACTAGACACGTTACAGGAAAGGGGGGAAACAAGCTTAGGATTTTTTTTTTTTTTTTTTAGTAAAGTGGAAAAAGAAAAAGCTGGAACAGAAGTTAATTTAAGGTTAAGAATCTAAGTGGGTTAACCTTCACAGATGTTCTCTCTCTCTCTCTCTCTCTGTTAGGCATAATTAACTAATGACACTAGACTGGGAGGAGTGTCCCAGATCAAATATACAGTATGGGCGGGCAACTGCAAAGCCACCAAGTATTACAGCTACTAGCTGTAGCCATTAAATGAAAGTTTTAAACAGATAAAGGAGAAAGAAGACTCCAGAGAATGTTTTTAACTGCAAACAAATCAGGTATATGATACCTGACTAGAACACCTCTAGAACACCTCTGCTGAAGGTGTTGGTTTTCCCATACCCACCCTCCCTATTCCTGTATTGTTGCTTAAATTTGGAGGCTTTTGCAGTTGCCCGCCCCCGCTATAGATTTGATCTGGGACACTACCCCAGTCCCATCTCTTTACCTCTTTCTACCTAATAGTCTGCACTTGTTTTTAGTCATTTTTAATTTAATTGCATTTTTTAAACTGTTTGGTCTAACATTGCTACATACTCAAGTGTGCTAGCTTGCACTGCACTTGAATTGTTTTGACTGTTGTTTTAGCTACTTTTCTGTATATATATTTAAAAAAAAATACCTTTCCTGTAACTAGTGTAGTCCAGATTCAGATTCTTCTGAGCCCCCCTGCCAAGCTTTCTGTGTTGGAGGGAAGCCTTCTAGCTTATCAGTGGGAGTGGTAAGCACTAAGTAACCTATCTACCACATAAGGAGTGGTTCTGGCCCAGAACTTGTAGTTATTGGCCGTTTGGGCAGTTTTTCCATCTCTCTCTCAACTTTCTGATTTAAAATCCTGCATTTGCACTTGTTTCCCCCTTTCCTGTAGCTAGTTTAGTCCAGATACAGATTGTTAGTTTTAGCACTTGAATTTGCTTATTCATGATCAGCACTTGTTCAGAACTTGTTGTAAGCACTAAATAAGCTACTAATTACTACAAGCACTCAACCTTCCTCATTACCTAGAGGAAAACTGTTTTTGCACTTACTTTCCTCACTTGCTTAGAGAAAACAGCTCTTGTACTTACTTTCCTCACTTATCTAGAGGAAAATAGTTTTTTATTCGGGCATGTCCAAGGGTCGACTCCCAGTGTTCTCTCCTGTCTATCTGATGAATCTGGGCATCTTGGGGCAATGTAGCAATTGCCTCATGTACACAGACAACCCTCTCCTCCTACCACCCAACACTACAACCTGTGAGAGATGCACTTATCTAGCCAAACTGGAGGTAAAGCTCTCTCCAACCAAGACTGAACTTGACATTCAAGAGGAGAAGGTAAACACTTGCACCACACCACACTTATCACATAGTCTCACTAAATCTACACCACCATAGAAACATAAAAGCATTCACTGAGGCTCTCAATAATAATCTGCTTAAGCAACAGAGACCTCCAAAGCAGAAATGCAAGCAACCTCCACCCCCCCCAATACAACCCAAATGACACATAGCCCGCAGACTCAGTGTGCCACTCAACCACAGCCAATAAGGCAAAACAACGTACCCAACACACTAGTCATAGGTGACTCTATAGTCAGGCATACTGATGTCCCACTCACCAGGCTAAACAAGAAGAAGATTACTGTCAGCTGCCTGTTGGGTGCCAGGATCCGCCACATAACCCACTCATTCAGGTCACTCCACAACAAGTACAAATATGACTCTGTCATTGTCCATGTTGGTGTGAACGACCTGAGATGTACCTCGCTGGACTACATGAAAAGAGACATGGAAGAGCTCTCCGATCTTGTAGCCCAGGCGGGTATGACCCTAGCCCTGAGTAGCATTTTATCATCACCCAGAATGATGCCGCAGTGCAAGGACAAAATGATTGATTTCAACAATTGGCTAAGCTTCTGGTGCCATTCTAAAGGGATCCAGTATCTGTTTGCCTGGGATGACATGGTCGACAGACCACGATGCTTTGCCAGAGATGGCCTGCACCTATCACCCCTGGGATAATGGATACTGGCTAAGGTTCTTGCCGCCCCTATAGTGCCTTTTTTAGGCAAGGTTCAAATGACAAATTTACCACTGTAACAGGAACAAGCAAGCAAAAATTGAGGATGATGCTACTCAATGCTAGAAGTATAAATCTCAAAATGCACTCAATTGAGGCACTCCTTAAAATGGAGAACATCAATATCTGTGCAGTGACTGAGACCTGGTTCAAGGCTCCAGAGAGCACCCCTGCACTACCAGGCTACAACTCATACCACACTTTTTGGCCATGTAACCTGGACCGGAACACCAAAGGCGGAGGTGTATCCATATTCATTAAGGATATCCACACCTCCAGGCTAGTTGCTCAGCATAATGCAGCCGAGGTTATCCAAGTGCAACTAACTCTGGGCAAAACTGCAATCCAAATTGTAGCTTGGTACAGATCACCCACCATGCCCCAGGATTCCCACTCCTCTTTCTTGATGTACTGGAAAATGTTAGGGTTCAACCAAACACCCTAATAATGGGCGATTTCAACTACCCCACCATTAACTGGGAAAACTACTCATGTACCAACTCCTTCACTCAACGCTTTCTGGAATTCATAAACTCTAATGCCCTGGATCAACTTATCCACACCCCCACCAGGGGCAATAATATCCTAGATCTAGTCATTACCAACATGAGTGACCGGTGTTCCACACCTGAAGTCAATGCCTCATTGGTCCGATCCAACCATAAACTAATTACCCTAGATATCCACATCCTGCCCCACACCCCATTAAGGAAACCATGGTAAAAAATTTCTCCAAAGCCAACTTCATGCTTCTTAAGACAGAAATGGTGAACTTCATGACACCCATGCAGATGGACAATACAGTTATGACTACTGAATCCTGCACAATTGCACTTTATAAGCACTTACATGAGTGCATGGATCGTGCTATCCCAAACAGAACCAAGATGCTATCCTCCAAAAAAAGGAAGCCAATCTCTGGTGGTCCCCTGCCATAAACAAACTGTACAACAGAAGGAAGAAACTGTTGTAAAAGAGAGTAAAATCCCATGAGTGGAGGAGCTCCCTGGTCAGCCGCAATAAGAAACTGCGATCACTGATAAAATCTTCCAAAGCTAGTTACAAAAACAAAATCGCCACTGATTCTAAAGACAATCACAAAGCATTCTATAGCTATGTCAAGAATCTCAGTGGCAACACTCAGATCTGCTCTGAGTTACAGCACAATGGCACTAAATATACAGACCCAATTTATATTGCCAACATCCTGGCAGATAGGTTCACTGCTAACTTTACCCCCATCTCACCTCCTAAAGAGCCCATCTCTATACCAGAAGAATGCAAAGTTCCTGTAATCACGGCTGCACAGGTAAAAACCACACTCTCCAAAGCCAAGAACACAGCATCCATGGGACCAGACAACATCCCAGGCTGCATTCTACATGAACTACAGAAAGAACTGCCACCCCATCTAAGTACCATGTTCAGTCATAGCCTCACCGCAGGCTTTGTGCTTGCTGAATGGCGTACAGCGATGGTTATCCCACTCCACAAGGGGGGGAGCCACCACGGACCCCAGGAACTACCACCCCATTAGCCTAACGAGCCTGGTCTGCAAGGCCATGGGATATATCATCATGAAACTTATAAACATTGACATTGGTAATCTCCAAACTCTGGACCCCACCCAGTTCAGGTTTGTAAAAGGCAGATCATGTCTCCTAAACCTGATAGACTTCTTTGAAGCAGTCATCAAAGTCGGAGACAAAGGTAAGGTGGTTCACACAGCCTATCTAGATCTTGCCAAGGCTTTTGACACCATCCCCCACTCTGGAATTATATATAAACTCACTAAACTAGGTATAAATCCCTATGCCACAAGATGAGTTGCCAATTGGCTCACTGACAGAACACACACTGTGAAAGTAGCAGACTCCAAATCTGACTTCAGACCAGTGACAAGTGGAGTACCACAGAGTTCAGTCCTGGGTTCTCTCCTGTTTGGTATCTACTTTTCTGAAGTACAGGCTAACACAGAAGGTCTTTGGCTAATGAAGTTCACAGATGACTGCAAAGTAGGAGCCATAACTGAAACTCCTAACGATGTGGACATCCTACAAAAGGGCCTCACTGAGACAGATGCCTGGTGTCAAAGCCATGGCCTCAAGCTCAATGCCAAAAAGTGCATTGTCATCCCCTTTGGTAAAAACTCTGTACCCATGAACTACAACATAGGCGCTAGTATACTTAACACCAAAAGTGTGATAAGAGACTTTGGGACACAGGTAGACAGTAGTCTCTCCTTTGATAATCACATTACCACAATAGTCAGGAAATCCTTCTATGTGGCACACCACATCACAAAAGGTTTCTCATCCAGAAAAAAAGAGTTCATTGTTCCCCTCTACTCATCACTCATTAGACCCATTATAGAGTACAATGCCCCTTTTGATATGTACCTCACAAGACATCTACAACAACTGGAAAGGCCACAGAAATACCTCACAAAGAGGATTACCGACCTCAAACAGATGCCCTATGCAGACCGTCTCAAAAAACTCCAGCTTTACTCCGTCGCATATCACATACTCAGAGGTGATCTCTGCCTAACATACAAAGCTATGTCAAACCCAGAGCTGTTGGACATGTTCCAATTAAAGAAATCCCAATCCCTCCGAGCTACATGCTCTAGGGACCTAAACTTTGTCACCACAATAAACAGAACATTCCGGAGGGATAGATTCTTGTCCCAGAGACTTCCCATACTCTGGAATAAACTACCTATCTATATCAAACAAAGCTCCTCATTAGCACTCTTCAAGAAAAATCTTGATGATTGGATGTGAAATAAGAAATTCACCCCGGGGATCACCTCTGTGGCTCTGCTCGACAGTGGCACAGGAAAATAATTTTCTTGGGTGGCAAAAGCCAGGGTACCTTTTTGACTGGGCTTGTATAGGCCCCAGGGCCAATAGCCTAGTACCTACCTATGGACCTATAAACCTATGAACACAGAAACCTCAAAAAATCAAATATGCACAGAAAAGCACGGATAGAGCACTCACAAATGGAAAATACAACTCTCAGTATGAAAAAGCAGTTTACAGTTAAGTAATTCAGTAAACGTGCAATTAGAGTAATGAAACCATATCTAGCAATGAAAATATAATTAAAACAGTATAAAGCAGTACATAAATGCAGTGAAACAGTAAAAAAAGCTTTATAACAGTGCAAAATGTATTAGATTAACTGTATAGCATACTTCTAAGCATTGCAGAAATGCAATTCAATGAAATGAGTGTAAGAAATAACTTTTCTGCTCTTGGAATTTTAAGGAATTTCTGTTTAGTCTCAGTAATGAATCACAATCCACAGCCTGGTAAATACAAGCACAGCCTTTTACAGACAGAGGGTTTATATACCAGACAGGATGGAAGAATCAAGAAGATTGAATTACTACTCAGTCCTACTAGCCCCTGCTATTATCCAATCACTTGTGCTACTATGAGAGTTACTATTCCCTAATAACTTACTTGATAGAGCAAGGCACAATGAAATACATGAGTAGTCTTTTTAGTTAGTTTTCCCAAAACAGAATACTCCCTCCTCAAAGATTACTCCCTGTAAAAATATAATATCCAAGATGGCTTGTAGAATGACCTCATCTGGTCACCTGACTCTAGGTTCTCACAGAAACTTCCTTTGAAGCTGAGACAAGAATTTAGCATAGCTACAATACACATCTTAAATGTTTATGGCAGTGGCTGGGGCATCCCGTCTTTTTGCTGAGCTAATTAACAAAGGCTTCTTCCAGACCTAATGTCACTGGTCCTATTCAGCACTGTTGGGTGTTGTTTTAATGGTTTAACAGCTCATTTATATTTCCCTTAATTTTCTTAAAATAAGCCAGCTGGTTAACCTCTGCTGTCCCAGTATCCTCTATTAAACATATACATTTAATTCAATTACAATAATAGATGTACATTTTTTTCATTCCAGTAGGGTTCATTGTTGATACATTTAACAGAAGCAAACCTCATAAATACATTTTCAGCACAAGCATCTGTACAAATCAGTTTGATATACAAATGACATATAATTATTTAAAAAATTCCAGCTAGCTGTGCTGGCACAAGGCATACATATACTGCCATACTTCTTCTGGCATGACTGGCAGTACCTCCTATTTTCACACCATAGAGCATGATTGGTTACATCTGAGAGGTATTCTGGCAGTATGTCAGGCAAGATCTTTTAAATATGAAGACTTGCAGCATTCATGTCAGTGTATTACATTTTTCAATGCAATTAGTAGAGTACAATATGATTAGTACACTGTTATCAAAGTACTACTGGTTTAAAGGAAAGTGTTTTTCATTTTTTGGGTGGTGTTGTCTCATTACTGTTTTTCAGATACAACAATGAAGAAAGCCATGGTTCTGGAACGTTACTTCAGAGTGAGTACTCAGATCTTCATACTGAACTTTGTTTTGCAAATTATTTGAAATATCCTCTATGCATACTCTTGGCTATGCTACCTGATATGTAGTCAATTGACACTGTTCATCAGACATTTTTTTCTGGTACTCATACTCTTTGCTTCAAAAAGTTACTTCAGTCATCATTCACACAGTACTTAGTGTTGAATGGCAACAACGCAAAGTTTTCTAGCAGGATTACAAAGAAAACATAGTAAGATACACATAGGGATAGTAGGAATGTTCTCCCTCCAGTGATCACAGTAGTTTGGGTACTGTACACAATTTTATTTTGGTATTGTCTTATCAATGCTTTTCAAATGTAATTAAGAATTATGCACAGATATCCATATTGGGAAACTGACTGCTAGTTGAGTGCTGAATTTTACTTAACAGGGTTTGAAATTTGACTTGTATATCGAAGGTGCCATTCACAATGTCCCCTTTGGAGAATGTGGGTGATGGTCCCATAGATCATACGCAAGTGCTACCATGTTAGCTTGATGCTGAGTTGCTGTGATTGTGGAATTTGTTGGAAGCAGGGGAACCTCTAGGCACTGATCTGACAGGACCTACACCTTAAGTAAAAGGTTCTACCACTTCTTGTGAAAGGCTTACAAGACCTTGCAGCCTTCTTTTGGCTTGCATCCCCCAGAATACCAGTAGCACTTTCTTGAGATACATGTGGGGTCCAGTCTAGCTGTCTTTCACATCTGTAGACATGGACACAGTCTCCCATCCATGTCCAGCTGTGGTTCTAATGTATGTCTTTATGGGTGTATGCATAGAGGTGGACATTAATGTTCTGTGTGTATGTGTATTTATGTAACCATACTGAGCATGAGTATCATCATGGCCTTGCCCCTGACCTCCATCATTCCCATGTACTGGTGAAATTCCTCAAGTAAGCCTTGCAATACTGTGTTTCTCTGCCTGAGTCTCAGATACAGTGGCCTGTGCCTCAATTATGTCACAACACACCTGGTGCTGAGCAGCCAAGGCCATTGTGTTTCTCAGGAGGTAACTGTGAAAAATTTCTTCACCTGGCACCCCTTTGGATAGGCATGACAGTGGGTACTGGTACTTAATAAATGGTAGCTTCTTCATCAAGGTATTACTCATCTGATTATAAAGACTAGAGAGTGGAAGGGCCACCATCTGTGTTGCTTTGGGTAGGTGCATTATGCCTAGCTTATGTCCTTGTGCATCACATTACATCATTTGCTCTCCTACACTGTGCAAAGGCACAATTCCTCGCCCCCTACAGCATATGATAATCTGTTATGTCTTACTAGTAAAATAATGCTACTGTTTAACAGATCTCAATGAATTATACAGACTACAGTGTTCTTCCACTAATTTCTGCTTTTGCCTGCTTTTATAAATGTCTTAGCTTGCACTTTTCAAGGACCGTCAATGAAGTGCATAACTCATCACAATTTAAAATGGCAGACAGTGATTGTGGCCAATTAGTTGGGGCTGATTTAGAATCTTAATATACAAGTGAGACACAGCTGCAATTAACTCTGTGAATTGCACTGCTGCACAGATGTGTTTGTGTTCTTACAGGCATAAATCCATTCAGGTAGTTGGGGGGGGGGGGTGAGCTGCGCTGACAGACATGAGCTATTGAAGACACATTATTGGCAAACTCACCTCAGTCACATTCCAGCATGCTATACCTTTTGCATAGTATGTATGTGCTTATAAGACTAACGATGACCAGTTAAACTGTGTCACTGCTTCTACTATACTCAGTTTTTACTTTCATGTGATAATTTCTACCACTGGGTACAAAACCTACCCAAAATCTACCTCAAGGGGGAAAAAATAAATAATGATACACTGTAATGATGAACTAGCGACCAGCCCACTAAAAAGTACTGCATATGTAAAATTCACAATGGCATTAACAACCCTGACCAAATGTTAACCATGGTCCCCCTCTGCCCTCTTTAGTAATGGGTGCTAACCCTAAACCTAATGCTGCCCCTTCACTCAACCCTAACCCTACATCTTACCTCCTTAAAACCTTTCCGTAACACTGCCACTATTCAGACAAATTTAAGGCTATTGTTATGAAGAGTTTTAGTATTAATATCTGGAGGGGAAATAGTTTTCCTTTCTCGATATTATTTAATTTGATATTTTTTGTTTTTGGTATTGTGTATGCTCAAACTTTTTTTGTTTTCAATTTGACATTAAATATATAAAAAATAGTGGGACTAACATTTATCCTACTATTACAATGCAGGATAGTTTTCATTTATTTACCCAGTGATAGAATGGCACTGGAAAAATAATAAACCTGCATGTCAGTGCTCTATTCCTGTTATCACACAAAGCCTTCACACCGCTGTCTTTTCCACAGTTAATAGCGCTATATGACTGTATGGGCTTAGCATAGTGATGTCACAGTTCAGTGTGATTCCTACCCTCTTATCTCTCTGCATCAGACTTACATGTTTTATTCTAGTACTGGCATTTCACAAGGATGAAATATGTTACAGCCCAGAGTCGAACCCCAAGCTGATAGATCAGGAAGCCAAAATCTTCTTCTACCTGCAGCAGGAGTTATACTTGAAAAGTTGGAGCAGGCAACTACAAGCTAGGTGTGAAAAAAATTAGATCTGGCAGGAGGTGGAGATCACCTGTTATCCATGACAGGGATCCCCTTCACTGGGCAGCAGTGCAGGCACAGATATAAAGACCTACAGAGGTAGAGGAGTGACCAGCTGGCTGACTGTGTTTCAGAGTTCCAGGAAATATATATATATTTATATATATATATATATATATATATATATATATATATATATATATATATATATATATATATATATAGATAGATATATATATAGGTCTACTTCATAACATTGAAATTTCATAATGTTGAATTTCTTAACATTGAGACCATAACATCGAAAATTCAAAACACTGAAAACCCAAAACACTTACAACTCAGAACACTGAAAATGTGCTTCATAACATTGAAAACTACATTGCACAAGTAAATAACATCCCCTCCACCTACAACAACACATAACTAACAAACACTTTCTGCTACGTTTCTCACAGTGAGGTTAGGAAATTAACTTTTTTCCACTGTAGTGCAAACTTGGAGTTGGTATATTTAATTTGGGGTGTAGGGGTGCTTGCCCCACTGCAGAATCTTAGTAGAAAGTGTGTTTGTTAGTTTGGTGTTGTTATAAGTGGAGAGGATGTTGTTTACATAAGCACTGTAGTTTTCAATGTTATGAAGCACACTTTCAATGTTCTGAGTTTTCAATGTTTCAGGTTTTCAGTGTTTTGGGATTTAGATGTTTTGGTCTCAATGTTATGAAGTTCAACATTGTGAAATTTCAATGTTATGATGAAGTAGACCTATATATATATATATATATATATATATATATATATATATATATATATATATATATATTATTATGTGTGTGTGTGTGTGTGTGTGTGTGTGTGTGTGTGTGTGTATATGTGTGTATATATATTGTAGTTCTCAGGAAAATGTCGCAGAAAATAATCATAAAATTACACAGGTTGAAGACTACCTTGAAGAGTAAAACAGTTGCACTTAGAGCTACCTACTAAGTGTTCCTTGACTTTTATCCTAAATTCCATGCATTTAGTGGTATATCTTCTGTCTTGGTGTAATGCATTCTAGCTTGCTGGAATGATTTTACATGACTGGCTAGGTTAAAAGAGGGCCTTATTAGCATCACACCTTCATAGTTCCATGAAGAAAGTGCTGCTTGTCTTACCTTTAGTTTATTGGTCATTGGGGGCAATATTATATTTAAATAGTTTGAAGGTTAAAAAAAAAAATAAGGTAAACGTAGCTGTTGTGACAGTTGGCATCCAGATGGATTTAGTTATTGATTTTATTGGCTGGCTATCTGAAGGTAGGTTCTGTACAGGCACACCAGATGCTTGGATTTATTTCCACGTCTGGTACTGTAGTATAGTATATGGGATGCTGCACACTTGTAGTACTATCCTACAGATAAAACATTAAACTGTGGTCCTCTCTTCCTGAGGTGGTGGTAGTGCAGGCTGACATAAAATATGCAATGGTACTTATCATAAAGATTAGAAATTTTCCTTTATTTCCCTCCAAATCATTACCACTTTTTTACAGTCCCACAGTTTATTATATAGCAATGCTCCATATCTTTCTGTTCATAACCTCCTTTTGCACATATTACTATGTCATCTATTTTTCTGAAAGATTTCCTGTCTGTTTATATGACATCAAATCCATATTTAGGCATTAAGTTATACATACATCTTTCCATCGTTTTGCTTTTTTACTACAAACACATTAGTTGAAGGCTGTGCGTCAGGGCTGGCAACTCAGTATGTAAAAATCTGCTGCCAATCATTAGCGCACCGGAGTTCCGCTGTGGCAACCCCTAACCGGGAAAAGCCGAAAGATACAACAACTACAAACACATTCTATAAACAACAACAGCAAAAAATGCTCCATTGTTGCTTCACTATTATTACATTCTTTTATTTCACATTTCTTATCATCCGGAACTTTATATTTTAGGTTTAACAAGGATTTCTTTGCATATAATTGTCTAAAATCTGCTTTTATAATCGCTTTATATAATATATCCCTTTTCATATGGTTTTCTTTATGGCTTTATCCTCTCTTTTATTTTACACTTTACTTTCTGCTTCTGAATAAAAAGTTTTCACAATGTTATTACGCTATTCTTGTATTATTTCCCCTTCTTATTTTGTTCTTTAAATTTAGTTTTAACTCCCTTTTCATTGTCCTCTCTACAAATTATCTTATTTCGCCTAGTCTACTTTCACCTTATTTCAATTTATCATAACAATTTTCCCAACTTTGAATGGTTTCCTTCATTATTTTCCTGAACAAATTCCACCATAATGAAGCTTAAAATATAGCAGGATAAACACTTTCTACACCTGTATTTTCCTTGCTATATATAATATATCCCTTTTCATATGGTTAAACATAGATGTCCCTATAGCTTTAAAGACATTCTCCAGGATTCATGAAGCTCGGTGCAAGGACGGCGTTAGGCTTGCGCCGACCGTGCGGCATAGAGATGGTGCAGTAGCATCATATGCATATTAATGAAGGCTCGCTGCCGTCACATCCACGTGCATAAGAAACGTGCACGAGTGCAGGGGGCGTGGACATGTGGGCTGCTTACGTGCAACCTAAAATGCTGAATAGTACAGCCTGCCGCTAATAGTAATCACACCTGTCAGTGTCCGTTGATACTGAAACATATGCAAAGCATGCAAGACAGTTTTGTGAACACAAAAATAAGAAGCAAACACAAATGCACATAGCTGAATATTGAGTGCCCATCCCTCGAACAAATGACCTTTAAAACCCTGTGCCCATATTCCATTGTAGTGTCGATAGTTATACCAAGTGGAAGCAAAATGCATCGTGTTAGCATGCCGCCGATAGCTAAGCCTAGCCCAATGGTCAGGGTTACCACCTGTCCCACATTGTGAGGGACAGTCCCTGTCTGGGCAGTTGTGTCCATACCAAAACCATTATAAATGTAAAATGTCCTGCGATCGTAGGACATGATTATGTCCCAAATCTTATGTAATAGTCACATACAATACTTATTTCCATATGTAAACTACCTAAATGTTACAAGAAACAGAATAAGCAAGTAAACGAAACAGAAGAACCAGCTAAACTGCTACAACAATAAGCTTACATTTAGGCATAAAACAAAAGTACTATCCGTTGTACTGACCATGGGTATGTCTTGGCCTGTAAAATCTGATGTGTGTCCTGAATATATCCCATCCTGGCCATATGAAAAGGTGGCAACCCTACCAATGGTCAGAGCATTCACCCAAAATCTGCCCATTCGTGGTCCAAGGCGTCCTTGTCAGGATGGGTCAAAGATGAATGGGTATTACCCGGGTCTACCTACCATGTCATGAAAGATAAGTATTTGCGTGTACCTATGTGTGTGATGT
Organism: Protopterus annectens; assembly: GCF_019279795.1. Classification (NCBI taxonomy): domain Eukaryota; kingdom Metazoa; phylum Chordata; order Ceratodontiformes; family Protopteridae; genus Protopterus; species Protopterus annectens. Next base: position 1,372,388,437 of record NC_056725.1, on the reverse strand, counting down.
ACAGCTTGTGGAAGGTGAAAAATGCTAGGGTAGTCCTCACAACCATACAGGTACCAGAGATATGTAGTGTATGCAATGTGTTCCCTTGACCGTGCTATGGGCCATCAAACAGAGAAGGGATGGATGGAGTGCGTGGAATATGGGGGCGGGGGGGATGGGTAATGTAATAATTCGCCAAGGGGAGACTGTGTTGGATGCACAATAGGTGAACTGGAGGTATATGAGGGGAGCAGTGGGTGAATCAGAAAGAAACACAAAGAACAAACATGCACATCCGCAATACAACCTGACAGGCCATACTGCAGAATACAATCCCACAAACATATGAATATTAAAATGTGCGATACACATGTACAGAAACTTCGCTGGCACATACCCACATAATGGTCTGGCCTGAACTGAGCCATCCAACCACAACACACCTGGATGCATAATTGAATACCCATCATCCCCTCTACAGCACACAACCCCCCCATTCCTGAACATCCACCAAATCCAGCCATACTCGGGCTGCTAGCTTGGCACAGCCATATCTGCACATAGTGACCACTACTCATATCTAGTAGGCAGTCACACCCTAAGCAGTCTCAGGATTGCAAACTATGTGTCCCTTGCATGTATAACCCTATCACATTTTCATAAATCCAAAAATATTGAAGGTTATTGGAGATTATTGGTCTGCTCAATTTTTGGACATCCCTCATGGGATAAGTATCCTGTGTAAACATCAGTCTTGGTGTCACGACACGATGTCCAGTTCTGTAGACATCTGGACACAAGTTGTATGTGCAGTAGTGGTTCACGAGACTGCTCAGCCTCCAGCCGGTCATGCAGAACCTACTACCTGGGATTAAACACCTGACCGTGATGCACGGCTCCCCACATGCATTATCGAGAATATATACTTTACACATTCACATAGTGGCAGTTGGATATAGGGTGATTAAGGCACTGACGTAAGCAGGGTACCTCCTGTCCCACTTTGTGAGGGACAGTCCCTGTTTGGGCAGGTGTGTCCTGACCAAAAATAATACAATGGCAAATGTCCTGTGATTGTAGGAAATAATTATGTACCATATTTCATGTAACCGTTGCATAAAACAGTTATTTCTGAATGTAAAATACGTCAATTTTACAAGAAACAGAATAAACAACTAAACTGCTACAAGAACAAGCTCTCATCTAGGAAAATAAGTAAAGTTCTAAACCCTGTACTGACCGTGGGTATGTGTCGACCTGTAAAATCTGATGTGTGCCCCAAAAATGCCCCACTTTGTCCATTAGAAAAGGTGGCAACCCTAGACGTCAATGGGTATGCAAGTGGGTAGGTGGCGGTGATTAAACAGCATATGGAATGTAAAAACGTATGTTGGTGTATATGCATGTGTATGTACAGACCGATATATATGGAGAGAGATATAAAGATACACACATATATCTATATATATATATATCTATATATATATATATATATATATATATATATATATATATATATAGTTATGAAGAATGAACATGGTCACAATATAGGAGTCTCAACAAATGTGAAGTGAAACAGCAGCAGAACCAGCCATAATATTTAGTGCTGTTATATATCAGGATGGCGAGAGGTGAGCACACCTCTGCATCCCCAACCACAGGTAGGATGCTAAAAGTGGAATGAATGATGTCCTCGTACTAAGTCTGACTTTCAACTAGGTACAGGGCAGTCCCGGTCCCCAGTCGGGCAAGCCTAAACCCGGATGACCACATGAATACCCTGACAATCAAACACACGTATGTGCCAGGACTATAGGCTTTGGAGTTTTGAATATCCTTGGAGTGAGTCAACATGCGGAATGGGTCCAGAGCAGTAGGGAATAGGGAATAGCGCATGTGTAACAGTGCGGTTTTCCAAACAGGTAAATGGATGATTGCTGTGTATGTGAAGTGTTGAGGCGTGTGTTTGGGTAACTATGAACCATGGGTATACATATCAATGAAGTAGAACACCAATAGTGTGGTGGTTAGAGCAACCGCCCAACGAAAAGCCATTAACGGTTCAAGTTCAACTATAGCCCATATCATTTTCCTTGTGGAATGATTGTCGCTCTGCTGTAAAGCCAACATTTAAGTATGTCAAAGTGAACGTATGTATCGCATGGGACTATTAACAAGAACCCATCAATCAAAGTGGTACTGTCATAATGAATAAGGCACAAGTAAACACAAATGAGCTGCAGGAAACATATGTAAAGCACAGTAAACATAGGCAATTGCGCCTGATTGGGTGTAAGCAGCTCCCAGCATAGGAAATGTAAGTTTGTATGTACAGATGTAATATATATATATATATATATATATATATATATATATATATATCTACACATATTTTATATATATATATATATATATATATATATATATATATATATATATATATATATATATATAGGTTTACTATTAAAATTTCGAACGGCACTCCGTCGACTGTACTATAGTCGAACACGGAAGTTCGAAAATGATAATTGTAAACTCAAAAAAGCAATCTAGGAATGGGTTTTAACATGAGTAGAGGTAGGGGAGATGTTTGTAGTTCAGAATAATACTGAACACCTACCTCGACCCATGTTAAAACCGTTCTTAGATTGATTTTTTGACTTCGACATTCGACATTTTCGAACTTCCGTTGCCGACTATAGCACAGTTAACGGAGTGCCGTTCGAAATTTTAATAGTAAACCATATATATATATATATATATATATATATATATATATATATATATATATATACACACACACACACACACACACACACACACACACACACACATATATATATATGTGTGTATAGATACATGTCTACATACATTTTATATATATATATATATATATATATATATATATATATATATATATATGTATAGAATGAGCATTGTAACAATACAGCTTACACAAGGGATATAAAGGAAATCGAGAGCAAGTATGGTATTATACAGTGCTGTTAGCGTATGTCATAAAAAGCTGCACAGGTGTGAGTAGAGCACCACCACTCACAATACAGGCATGGTTTTACCAGTGGGAATATCATCGTTGAACTGCTAAGTCTACTTTACACACAGACGGAATGTAGGCCATGCTGGGCTCACCAAAACTTTTTAAGCGCAAATGGCTGTACCCATAACACAATGAAAGGCACGTATGTGGAAATATACATGGCAGGAGACCCTGTGAATACACGAGGTGGGGCAAAATGTGTGTTGGGCCCCAAACGCTCTGGAAAGGGCAATGTGTAAAGGTGTGTTATGGTTGTGATAACAAATGGCTAATGGATGTTATGCGTGTAAATTCAACATGGGTGGGATGGAGGAACTATGGGTATGCAATTATGGGTCCAGGTGTGCCAGTGTTGGCTGGGCTGGTTCTTATGGACCGCCCCGTGAAGGTCAGCTAGTTCGTAATAGGTATATATGCATACACACATGCAGACAACAATATGTTGCAGTACATTCTCTGTAACACACGTATTCCATTTGTTGATATAAATAATATGAATGTGCACATACAAACATCGACAGTAGATGGACTAATAGGCTGTGCAGAAGAGGCATGGGTGGAATCACACAGTATCACATTCAAATTACCATCGGTAATCCATACATGAACAAATTGCGACATCTGTCCGCTGTATAACGTGCTAAATACAGATTACAAGATTACTGGAGTGAAGTGTCAGTGTCACAATGAATAAGGCGCTAGTATTTTCGTGAAGCATATATAAACACCATTATGCATGTGTAAGTGCATATGAGCGGGGAATGTATTGGTCTACAGACACACAGATGTATATATATTCATATATATAGATATAGATACACACACAAATAGATGTATAGATATATATATCTAGACAGCAGGATATGAATATACATGCATGCATACATATGCAGATATATCTGTATATATCAATGTACACACATATATATATATATATATATATATATATATATATATATATATATATATATATATATATATATATATATATATGTTACATTAAATATACACATGTATATGCCTAGGTTATGTTACAGCAGTTATGGGTAACATATGTTCCGACCGAGCATATGTTGGTGGGAGGTCCAATAAACAAACGTCTACCTCCCACCCACCCCCCAGCTAGGCCAGTGAGACATACAGACACACAATAAAGATAAATACACCACTGTTTCCCAGACCACCGGCAGCAAACTACCAGTGGGATAGATCTACAAGGTCTACACTTTAAACATGGACAGTGATGTCCCTTGTGGGACACCAAAAATTCTGTTCTTCTAGGCAAGCCCAGTAATGATTGATGCGACCAGGATGTATCTGTACACGGAACAGTAGGTTGTGCAAGCCTGGTATCACATGGGTTGATACAACATGCGACATGTGCCCCGACACGGGGAGAGTGGGCAGTGTGTAGGGGTGTGTTCATACCCCACCTGCGCTCACAGTAAGGATGAGTGCTGTAGAGGAGTGGCAGGTAGGGGAACTATGGGTATGCGATTATGGACCTAGGTGTGTAGGTGTTGGCTGGCAGAGACGTATTAGGACCGCCCTGTGGATCTACATAATATTCTGATGTGGGTATAGCAGATGCCCATACCTCCCAAACTTTAAGAGCACATCTACTGGATGGTCCGTAAATCATTGGGGGAACACATAGGGACCATATCATTGACCTGTCCCCGATTACCATGGACATCCGTGATTACGAATCATAATGTAACACGGTCCCAACTAAACCCCCCTAGGACTAGTGATATTAGGACAGGTTGCAAAATACATGTAATGAATAATGACAACATGTAAGAGTCATAAACACCATGTACCTCAGGCAATAATGTGTATGTATACATATTCTCTGGCACTGTCAATGTGTCAGGTTAATAGCACCAAACATCAAAATGTGTCCCTGAGGGTGTTATGCAGTGTCCCTGATTCAGTGATCACTCTTCCCCATTCGTATGAGAGGTCTGCTAGTGAGGGAAAGCCCATATTCCGTCGACTAACTTTAAAGATGATAAAATAATAGGTTGGGGTTAACACTTGTCCACCTTTGCAAGGGACACTACCCTTTGGGCCAGTGTGTCCTGCAAAATAAATGGACTTATGGTAAATGTCCTGTGATTTAGGGCAAAGAATTCCTAAATTGTATGTAGTAGTTGCATAAAACAATTACTTTGTATCTGGAACACATAAATGTTATAAGAAACAGTATAAGCAACTATAATGCTATAAGAATACTCTTTTATTTAGGCAAATCAGTAAAGTACTCTCCTTTCTACTGGCTGGGGGTATGTGTTGTCGTGCAAATTCTGACATCTCTACATACAGGTCCTATAGGGTTGCCAACTTTCTAAATGGCCAAAGTGGGAAATGTTCTGTAGAAATGTCAGACTTTCCAGGACAAAACATACCTACAGCTGCGCACAGTACAGAAGTATACTTATTTACACAAATAAAAGTTAGTCTAGTAACATTTTAATTGCTTATGCTACTTCACATAACATATAGAAGTGTCATATACAAAATAACTGTTTAATGTAACTATTAAAGAAACGTAGAATATAATATTGTCCTGTAATCAGGTCATTTGCTATGTCTTGATTATTTCCGCAGGACACAACTGCCTAAAGAGGGACTGTCCCTCACAAAGTGGGACAGGTGTTAACCCTAAAGCCCCACCTTGGACAATTTACATGGTGGCAAACCTACAATAGGTATGCGCTAGCATGACTTGGCAGATGGATGTGGCTCCCAAGAGCCAATTACTTGTCTGTACTGAAGAGTATCAGTACCCATGTATCAGCCAGATGAGAGCAGATTGTATGAGGAACACACAAATAAAATGATTAATTCACTGGACAGGCCGCCGATACCGTACAGTCGAACGCTATTCTGTCGCCTAATGGACAGCCATTCCCGATACTGTAGTCATGTAGTCAGATGTAATAGGTATCACAAGGTAATATTGTGGTCGTCGCTCCCACCCAAGGGTGTGAGTGGCACATGCAAGCAACAATGTTGGTGCATGTGCAAGTGCATGAGCGAGCGGCTGTAAGCATGATTGGCGACCAGTATGCGAGTATTGCACTGGTAAAGCAATGTAGAGGCTAACCGAGTGTAAGAAGCTGTAACCAGAGGTCAGCAGTGCTTAACACCGTGTAAACCAACGCACAACCGCTCTAAACTGCTTTAATGTGCCTTACTCCATCCATATCCAATGGGCATGTTCTGCCCTGTAAGCAAATGAACGTCCGTTGCAAGGGTTGGAACCAGGACCCTTCGCACACATCTAATGTGAATTACCAATACGCCATGGAAGATATATAGACAATGGACAGTAACACAAACATATCATACAGCGCAGTCATTCAACAGTATAGTATATAATGGTGTTTGCAGACCTGGCCTTCATGTGTTTAAGTGTGTGAGCATGGCCAGTATGACCATTCAGTATGTTGTTGACTGACATTGCCATCATACCGTCAAGTGTGTGAGCATGGCCAGTATGGCCAGCTGTATCGCATGTGTTACATGTCTAGGTAGTCTGTAATGTGGTGCTGATCTTTGTGTTGTACACTGACAGGTTGCATGCTGTGTCCGCAGGGTATCCATCGGTCATGTGGCATTGACTGTTGCTACATTTCTGCATAGCGGGGGGGGATGCCCGACTGTATCTACATTCCTACACGGGGGGGGGGGCACACCTGACTGTTGGTATATGTGTACATTGGATGGGGTGCACACCTGACACATGTACACATTTGCTAGTACTGCACTGGTATGTCAGGCACTCCATTTCAGTGTGTATACCTACCTTTTGTGCTGGCTAGAGGCATACCAGTGTACTACAGATCTTAGCCTTAATTACCAACATATTAGTTTCTGACTTCCTAGCCTTCAAAACCTACATCCAACTGCCTGGCCTGCTGTAGTCTGTCTGTGTGGGGTTGTGGGAGGGGTTACTCATAGGGCACATTCAGAGGCCATAGTTCAGCATTTGTTTGTGTCGGTCTACACCTGTCCAGCTGGTTGAGACTTGTGTGGGCTGTATGGACACACATGATGCTCAGCCCATTACCCGCAGTGGGTTATGACACCCTGTGTACTACTGGCTACTATGGTGACCCACGTATGTGCTACAGATGTCATGGTGCCACTATGGACGTCTACTGTCTGCTGCCTTAACATTTGGCCACCAAATTCCCTTGCATGCTCACATCCATACCATAGCTACAGGTACCAACACATTCTAATACAACTGCCAATTAGTAGGTTGATTGACTTACCTTGAGGGTGTGCCAGACCTGAGGATGATGCTGGAGGGTTGCCTATGTCAGATGCACATAGTGCACTCCCTATACATGGCTGAGCACAGGTAGTGTCATGCTTGGCATCCCTTTCACTGTCTGTGTGAGTCAGAGAGGGTGACATTCTCTGGGTCCCTACTGTGTCAGTGCATATGTTATGAGTTGCCTCTTTGCCAAGGCCAGGTCATACTGGGCATGCATCCTTCCGCCTACTGGGTCCGGCTCAGGTTGTTCCTCCTCTGAGTCACTCTGTGCCTGTACAGGACTTGGCATTGGTGGGGGGTTGTGTGGCCCTGCCCCATGCTGTTCCTGCTGCAGCTGTTTCCGCAGGATCATATTGTGTAGCATAGCACATACCATAACAATTTGGGTGCATGTAGCTGGTGAATAATGCAAGGCTCCACTGGATGTGTCCAGACAATGGAACCGTGACCTGAGCATCCCAAACACATGCTCTATTATATGTCTGGCATGTGCGTGTGCCTCATTATGGCATTGTTGTTTAGGTGTGTGTGCGTTTCTGATGGGTGTCATCAGCCACGGCTCCAGTGAGTACCCAGCATCCCCCACTAGGTGACCGTAGGGGATGTCCATATTGGCAAAGCTGTGGTACAGCTGTGTCAGATGCCATATATCGGAATCGTCATAGCTTCCAGGGCAGCCAGCACACACATTCAGTATAATGCCCTGGGCATTGCATACAACCTGGCAGTTGATGGAGGGAATGCCCCTGCGGTTAATGTAGGTCCTACCCTGCTCACCAGGTGGTGCTTTGATGCATACGTGCGTACAAGCTATAGCACCCAGTACCCCAAGGTAGTCTGCCATTTGGTGGAAGAGACGCATATTGCTGGTCAACACCTCATGTGTGTTGAGGAAATGTACGTGCTCACTGGCATGTGGTGACATGGCATCAAGAAATTGGTGGAATACCCTGGATGCAGATGCCTGTGAGATCCCCATGATATCCCCAGTTGTGCTTTGGGAGATACCTGTGGCTAGTATACCTAGGCCTACACATACCTTGGTATCCACTGGGATGGGTTCCCCTCGGCCTGTTCAATGTGTCAGGTGTGGCCGGTACAGCTCAACAATCTGCTGTAGAAGGTCTCTGTCCACCCTATAGTGCTCCACTATCTCCAGCTCATGTAGCCCCTGGTAGGTTACCCTGGGTCTGTACAGTCTTGTCTGTCTCCTCACTGAGGGTTGTTTGGCAGCATTCACATCCTGACCACCCTCATCCTCTTGCATATGTTGGTCTATGTTGCCTGCTGCAGCCCATCTCATTTTGTAGGTTTGTTTGTTAAAATTTCCCCACATGTATACACCGATGGTGTAGAGTGTGGATAAACCTGTATTCAGTGTCCCTTGTTCTTCCCAGCAACAAAACAACCAGCCTCAAAACCAGGACCCTGCACACAACAGACGATGTGCTTTACCACTAAGCCATGGCAGATATACATACATCTGAGGTTATCACATACAGATCATCCAGCACAGGCATTCAACAGTATTGGATATGTATTCCATCATGTAGATTTCTCTGTGCTAATGTCTATATATATATATATATATATATATATATATATATATATATATATATATGCACACACATACGTAGATATAGAATATATATCTCAACAGCGAACCACGTGACACCAAAGCATTAGACAAGAATGAAAAGGAAACCACATGTGCCTCCTACATTGTGTACTGGTGTTAATATCAAGGCAAGTGTGTTTCTGTGCGTCACATGGCTTCAGACTGTATTCAGGGTAAGATTAGGGCTGCTGACATTACTCACCAGACCTATTGCCAAATGTATGGGTATGTCTTGCCAACCCAGTCTCTTGGCTGATTGTGATATTTATGTCCACTATATAGGAAAACAACAAAACACGCTCCTCAACACATCCAGTACCTAGCCACTCACAGACACCAACATGTAGGATATGACTGCCAAACACACACACCTGCCATGCCTTGGAATAGAACACCTACCTGTCTATTCTATCACACTATAGTATTCCACAGTTACAGAATATGCTACCGAGATTACTGGGTCACAGCACTCCCAGAGGTGTACTTCTAGGTGGGTGACATCATCAGCATTGGCAAAGATGGTGGTAGGGATTGTATGGAGTGTGAGCAGTCTAAAAGCATATGTCTGTCCCCAGATGGAGACACACACACACAGTTGGCATGGCTGGGATTATAACACTGACTTATCTATCTTATTACACTACAGAATTACAAAGTTATAGAACGCGCTACCGACATTACTGGGACACAGCATTCCCAGAGGTGTACTTCTAGGTGGTTGACATCATCAGCATTGGCAAAGATGGTGATAGGGATTGTATGGAGTGTGAGCAGTCTAAAAGCATATTTCTATCCCCAGGCAGACGAAGACACACACACAGTTGGCATGGCTGGGATTAGAACACTGCTCTAACTACCTTATCACACTACAGCATTACGCAGTTACAGAACGCACTACCGAGATTACTGAGACACAGCACTCTCAGAGGTGTACTTCTAGGTGGGTGACATCATCAGCATTGGCAAAGACGGTGGTAGGGATTGTATGGAGTGTGAGCAGTCTAAAAGCATATTTCTGACCCCAGGCAGAGAGAGAGAGAGACACACACACACACACACACACACACACACACACACACACACACACACACACACACACACACAGTTGGCATGGCTGGGATTATAACACTGACCTAACTACCTTATTACACTACAGCATTACGCAGTTACAGAACGTCCTACCAAGATTATTGGGACACATCACTCCCAGAGGTGTACTTCTAGGTGGGTGACATCATCAGCATTGGCAAAGATGGCGATAGGGATTGTATGGAGTGTGAGCAGTCTAAAAGCATATTTCTGTCCCCAGGCAGAGACAAACACACACGCCAGTGGTGGGATCAGGACAACTGTCTATCTACATACCACTATTACAATACTATATAGACAGAAGCCACGCCACAGACACTACACCTTTCAAGACTGTCAATATGACCTTCTAGGAATGCGGACATCGATATGAATGCTGGCAGTTACAATGTACATACCTGCGAACCTTTGTGTTCAATGTAGGAATCCATCCTGAAGTGGAGTATGGCCATCTGTTGACTGGACAACTACTATCACTATAAAGGGTTACAATGGCCATGCTCATACACATAGAGGCACATAACCGACACAAGGTGTCACTGGGCATGCCCACACACTTAGTAGCACACGGCCATTTGGAATGCACTATGTGTTCATCTACACAACGTTATACTGGGCATGCTCACACAGTAGCACAGGGCTGTTTTGTATGCACTCTGATTCTAAACACAGAAGGGCACAGTGGCCATGCTATTACAGTTAGATGTGAACAACACATTGTAATGGACTTTGGTGTCAATAGTTGTCATTGTTAGCAGGAACGCTATACTACATATATCTGACACCAGTTTTCTATACAATGTCTGCTGCTGTCCATCACCTTAGATGTACAAATCTATACCTGGCACACTACTACCACCCGTGGTGATGTCCTGCCAGGAGTGGCTACTTCACCCATATAGTGCCATTCATATTCGAATGTCCTGAGACCAGGTTAACATCCTGACACCTAGAGGACAACTGCATTGTATGTGTATGCTAAACAGTGCTAGATCTGTAGCGTTCATAATCACAGCTGCCCAATGTAGATCCAATAATGGGGAATACTGACATCTGTGCAGTGAGGAACACCTGGCTGAAGGCTCAGTTGTGCACAATAGCACTACCACCATATACTTCAGAACCAGACATGTGGGCCATAACACAGGTACGGACCACTCCAAGTGGTGGTGTCCCCACGTACATGAAGGCCACTCACATGTACTGACCAGTACACCCTCAAAAGGCATCACAGATGTGTCAGGTGCAGATCACAGTGTCAAAAGCCGCATTCTAGGATGTAGCCCTCAGACATCACCATGTCCTTGGACCAGCAACACACATCCAGACATGTGGTAGGACATATAATAGTACAACACCATGTGACCCATGACCAGTGGACTGTACCTAGCTCTGCATCAACTGTGCAGAATACCCATGTACTGACACAGTTGCATCAAGTGTTATGCAATGCAATGATACCACTGTTCGTAACCAGGTCGGCTGTACATATGACAGGGGCCCTGGGTCATATACAGCAGTAACAGATGCCTGTTGCTGTACACCAGTAAACACCCTCATGTTTGGATATGACGTACATATACCTGCCATGGATATGTACATGCCACACGCACACTCACAACACATATGTATATAACATAGCTGTTGCTGTCCTTTGTGCAGACAGGTGGCTACAGCAATTACACACATGCACATGGAAGGTAGGTCCATGGCTCTTGAATGCTAACAGTACATAAGGTGTGATATCAATGTTGACTGAGTTAACATTCCCTCTGTACTGGTTACCCATGACAACTATCATATCATACAACAGTCCATGTGTCATGTATGTCATCACACATATCCACCAATTGCAATGCCTGCAAACATGGCAAAATGACAGGAATGTAGGACCTACACACAAGTACATGTGTGTGCAGTAGCTGATGTTTGCAGGTGACGTGTGTCTTACTACAACACGTAGTTGCAATGCAGCCCCATCATTGCCAACTGTATATGGTGATATGCTGACAGTACGGTAAGATGCATATCAGGTATGGATGGATGTGTAGACATAACTAAGTGGTGGGGCATCTTTGCAGATGGATGCTTGCTGAGGACAGCTCACAGGTGTGTCACAAGCAGTCCTACAATAACACGTGCAAACACTAAGCTATGGTTCTGTTAATTGAATGGAATACATACAACCTACACAGCAATCAGGGTGTCACTGACTGTAAATCACTTGACACCTGTAACACTTAAGACCTCCCGTGTGCATATATCAGCACAATTGCCAAAGGTAGCGTCGGTACACATTGTAATGTGGGCAATACTGCTGCATGTCTGTCATACGTATCATAAGATAGCAGGTGTTTGATTCGCAGTACTGCCATGTGTGTTTGCTTGTGTGTCCATATATGTCACGCATGGTGGGGAATACATCCCAATTGTTACTCACTCTCCTGTACACTGTTGTAGAGATCTGTACATACTGCATTGTAGAAAGCAAGACATAGGCAGGGGTTAGGTGTGTATCACACACATGTGTGCTATCTGTATGTGCATGACATAGGTGAATTCAGTTGTGGACTCCACAGTGTGTGTGTGTGTGTGTGTGTGTGTGTGTGTGTGTGTGTGTGTGTGTGTGTGTGTGTATGTATGTATGGCTGTCTGGTCCATGGATTGAGGATGTATGTTACCATAGTGAACAGATAGGATCCCTAACCCCTCCAAGTGATGCAATCTACTACCCTGTTGATGCTGTTGATCCTAGGCATTACTGACTACCTGTACATGTGTATTCTCTGTGTCACGTCATGTAGGTGCACAGTACTTTAATGGTGATTACCACATAGGCAGGGGTCCTCACCTCAATACTATCAAGTGTGTGTGTGTGTGTGTGTGTGTGTGTGTGTTACAGTGTCGTTGACCTCGTGAGTGTGGGCGTGTTGCTGTGTGTCTGAATGCATGTGTGCAAATACGTGTGTGTGTGTGTGTGTGTGTGTGTGTGTGTGTGTGTGTGTGTAGCTGTGGATTTGCATCCTGTAATGTGAATGTGTATTACTACTACACAGTGAGGCCTCATGCTATCAACTGGCCTCTACCCTTGTCATCAGCTAGACTGATATGTAAACTCCCCGCCCCATGTAACTGTACCTGTGATGTCACCCGGTATGGATGTCATGCCTCTAGTCACTGTAGCTTAGTACACAGCTCCCATGCTCCTGCATCAGTAGATGTGTAGACATCTTTGGAATGTCAGCCTTTCTAACACTGAGGTTGAGGCTATGAATAGCATGCTGGTATTGCCATACATACCTGGGAGTAGTCCACATTTTCACATGGGAAACTAACTGCAAACACTGACACTCAATGGCACATGCAATTAGACCTGAAGGAGGGAAGCAGGACATCATGACCAACATGCTGTTACTGTTGTTACCAAGACACATACTGTGAACAGAAAACAATGCATTCTAAACCTGTACTACATGGTATGTCTGCTGTGTGTCAACAGTACACAACAATTGTAATCTACACTTATCTCCCTATACTGTTCACCCTGTGCATCAGACCATATGAGCATGTCCCTGCACCGATGGTGTGGATGACAGGGATGCGGCACAGGCATCATCATATGCACAGGCTGATAATGTTTGCCAGGGGCCTAGGCTGCACCAGTGGATGACATCATGTTTGTGGGTTAGGGCCTGTGATCTAATTGGCCATGTGTGGTTGTTATGCATGTGTGTGTTGCGGTGCCCTACAGATGTTTTTGGTGTGTGCGTGTATGTGTGCACACAGTTCTGCCATGTGTCTGGCCTACACAGGGGTATTATTGACAGTTTCAGACTGTACAGACCAGGATTTACAGCTCACAGTGTCCGGCCACGGCCACGTGACCTGTGCCTGCCAGGGGTTGCATGGGCACTATCAGGCACAGGTGTAGATTGGGTACTGTCCGATGACACATGTCCACTGGAACCGTGTCCCTGTTGGGACCATCCAGGGCCACGTGCACGTGGCCTGCTGTGTCCTGATGTGATCAGCACAGCACCAGTTGCACTGCTGCTGCTACCACCACTATGGGAGTGGCCATGTGAGGTAGCTCATTCACGTAGGCCTGCACCAGGTGACATAGCTGGCCTATGTCCATGTGCCCTATGCCTCACTCCTACCAGATGTTCCAGCGCAGACAGCTCATGCTCGCGGATTGTCATGCCATGGTCAAGGATTCCAACCATGTCACCCAATCGTCTGTCCAAAACCTCAGCAATCTGCTGTTGAGCATTTGCCATTGCCTGGATGTTATTGTTTAAAGAATGGATAGCAGCCCTCTGAAGCCTCTGCCCTTCTCTTTTCTGCCATTCAGCACGTGCCTGTGCTGCCATTACAGCCTGAAACATGTATCTGGTGACACCAGCTGCTGCGCTCTGTCTTGCAGGGGCATGTCAGCCAGAGGTCCTCCTACGAGCAGCACTGGCCACATGCCTGTGTGGGCCATCTCCAGTCATTTGGCTGACACCATGGTGTGAATACACACCTTTCATAGCCACCACACTTTCCTGTTCCAAGCTACCACATGCCAACTGTCCTTCCTCTATGGCCACTGGTGATGGGGTATGTGTTGGCATGAGATCTCTGTGTGGGGATGAGGGGGGTATAGGTGGAATGGCAACCAATGGCACAGATTCAGCCCCTGACAACCCTGCCTGTGCCTCAAGCATATGTTCATCATCACTGCTAGAGTCTGTGGGGACACTAACATCAGATGGACTGTAGGAGGGTGACACACCTACATCACCTATGAGGCCAGACAAAGACTCTACATTACAATACAGATGCACACAGAGACACACAAACACACACAGACTCACACAGACACACAACATGCATGTGATATGACAGAAGGCATGCAACATGCATGTGATATAGCAGACGGCATGCAGCTCTGACAACAATAGTGGTAGTTATCATAAATCCCTAGGTTGCACACAACAGCATGCATGTGTCATAGCAGAAGCCATGCATTTCACACAATCTTGGTAGCAAGCATGCATCCCTGTGTTACACCATGTGGACCAGCACAGGTTAACAGTACACATGGCTGATGTGTGGCATATAACCTTGACATTAACATGTAGTATGAGGTGTAATTTGCTGATGTGTGCATTGACATGCATACATGTTTAGCACAATGGTGTCCTGTCACATATACAGTGGGGTAATGGTGTCACATTGCAATGTTGTCTGTCCGCCCTACAGATAAAATGCACATTTAGCAGATGTGCATGACCATTGCAGGGTATTATGAGGCGTCTATATTACTATACAGTGTGAAGTACAGACACAGTGCATAGCCATGACTGTGTGCATACACAATACATATAAACTGTGGATTGTGACCCACGTCGCTGAGGTGTATACACACTAAACCATGATGTGGAATGTGTGACACAGGTCACCAAAGGCCATACAGATGACACCCCTGCACATCTGCAAACATATTTTGGCTGCCTGGCAACCATGTCCACACATGGCAGACTTGTCAATACACCATGTTCCATATGACATTTGTGTACCACACACACGAGGTGCATGGCTGACAGTGATGTCCAACAGCAGCAAGGGAAATGTACTGTATCTGTGGCCTAATGTGGTTGTCTATGTATGTAAGTGGATGCTGTACAGGTGACTACTGTCATGCTGTAACACAGTCATGATGTTCAACACATCTTATGTGGTCAAAGGATGTTACTCCTCCACAAGCTGTGCACAGGCCTGTAGGATGTCGAGTGTTCCACATCTGCAATATAACCATTCAACAAAGGCTATAGTTGGACCATGTGAAGCCAATATACAACAAGGTGTACACACAAACACATCACATCTACTGTGTGTTGCTACATGTCTCTGGCCATCCTCCATGGCCATGTGTGAACATGTGTTGGCCAAATGGTTGTGATGGCTGTCTATCTCACATGTCAGTGTTGTCCCATATGACATACACCCATAGATGTCATATACTCCACTGTACACAGGGTTATGCAGACAAAGGGTTGTATGTTTGGTATGTGGGGTATGTTTTACGGGATAGTGAGACAATGTTGCAGCAGGCCCACTACATGTCATGGACATGTCAGATGGCACATCACAATGTGTGCACTCATAGCAGGGGCATAATCCATACCGGTGAATCCTGTGGGCTGCCCATACTCCAGCTCATTGTGTAGTACTGTTTGTGTACCCCACAATCATAGTTCTGATGTGTAGTACATGCTCCTACATTGAACAGCACCTCCACCATTGTATGCACAGCTGTTCACACATCTAGCAATGACAGTTTGTGAGGTTTCATGTCAGTGTTTCACATAGCTTGTAAGTATTGCACATGGGTAGCCATTGTGATGGATTGCAGATGTGACCTGTATATTGTGACAGGACCATACATTATGTGTACATGTGTTAAATGGCCACATGGCAAATAGATCTGTGCATTAACATGCCTGATACTTATAACTGTCTCATCTGCAATGGGCTGCTGTCTTAGCGGAATGCCAGAGGTACATATATAGGGGTGACACAGCAGTATGATCATTATCCACGCCTGTATGACAGCTACAGGGTGCAATGTGCATGTTAACACATTCACCAGTACAATAGGATATACTATGGAGTATGCACATGTGTGCACACACAGAGTAGCATACTATAGTATATGACATGTGTGTATACATGCCTTGCATATGATGTTACATTACATATTGTACAGTGACACATGCAACTATATGGGATATAATAGTTATATGTGCAGTAGTGACTTACCAGGCAACTCTGGGCTCAGTTGTTGAGAGACACCCACCTCCACAATGTTAGCTAAGGCTTGTGGATGCTGTTCTGCCGGTGTCCCCAGGTTGGCTAGTAGCTCCTCGGTACATGTGAGTGGGGGCTGGTTTGGTGCCCCACCACCTGTTGCACCTTGTTCCCTAGCGATTGCATTTGCACGCTGTTTTGCCCATCTGATTAGGTCTGTACACTGTCTGTGCACCTGCTGGTATGTGCGGTTATGGCCACCCACATCATTAACCCTCCTGCGTAGTTCCTGCCACAGGTCATCCCACTGCTGTGCATCCTGTGGCACATGGCTAAACAGGACATCATAGTTGTCTTGGAGGTAAGGTATGAGGGCCTCATCCTCCAAGCGTGCATAGGCTGGTAGCCTTGCTTGTGGCATATCTGGAAGACATAATGATGGAGACAGGTCACAGTATCTCAGAGATGCACAGAGATACAGCTGCACATACATGTGTATCACATTTATTACGTATAAATAGTTGTCTTTGCAAATCTTCATGACACTGACAACACTGACATGTTTGTGTCACACACATGTGACACTCAGTGGAGATCGGATATTATCACCATATATGTGTGTGTCACCTGATTACATTGCTCATACTCCATGTGGATGCTGTCTTGATGTGGGCATGTGTATTTGCCTGTACTGGTGTTCTTACCTATCAGCACATGCCTGGATGTGTCCACATTAATGCTGTTGACCTTGATGTTGTGTATATGTCACATATAAACACTTACACTGCCTTAACAGACATGACCTGTGACACTGCAGACATGCACATGGAAGGTTTTACATGCATGTGTTTTGCCATATACATATACACGGCACTGTACAGCAGTTCAACATCCTGCCATGTATTGCCTGTGTTGTACATGTGATACACATGGGACACTGGCTAGCCTGATGGTATTTGCAGGGATAGTTATCAACTATAGCATGTACGGCCAAGGTCATCTAGTAGTCTGTGTGCCCTGGGCTATGTATGAGCCTAGGATGTAAGGTTACCTAGCTGTAGCTGACAGCCGTGTTTCCAGTGCCAGGTGAAGCAGTGCCACATAACTGATCCACATGGTTAATGATACATCTACCATGTGGTCATCACAACATGTCTGACAGAGGTGAAATGTGCAGCTTTGCTGGACAGGGATGCATAGTATGGCAGGAGTATGTAACGTGTATGGCACAAGGATCTGTCCAGCAAGTGGCAATCCTTGTACTAGGAAGGTGGATGTCCATGACGTATGTATTTGTGATCAGGATATGTACATGTAGCATGAAAAACATCACAGTGTTGGACATGACTTTATGCAGGGTAGGCATCATGCTACATAGAGGAGATGAGGATTGTGAAGGCCGGTGTCGGCCATCCAAACATGGCCAATACCCCTTAAAGGTGATAAGTGATCTGATATAAGTCACTTGAGTGATGAGTATGGCTGAACAATGATCTCTAAATTCATGGATGGCACCCTGTCATGACTAGGGTTGCCACTTATGACTACCTAAAAGGCTTGGTGACATCACTATCTCTGGGAGGAAAACTGCACAGCAGCATCCCTTACACACAGTGTCCATTATGTTGACCACTGCTTAGGTGGCAGTTCATGGGTACAGGGTTATTAACCTAGCAGTGACAGTGCAATATGCAGCTGTCAGATTGTGCACATATGTCACACACCTCACCCACAAAGCCTCTTCTGTATGTTGTCCACAACACTGAGTCAGCTATTGCTCCTAGGTCATAGCCATTCACATACTTACATAGGCAGATGCCTCTCATTTGTTTGTGTGGTATGGTCTACAATGAGGGGGAGTACAATGAATTAACCCTGTCTTACTGTAGCTGGCACTGGTGTGATATGCACATATTAATCAGACACCTTCTGTAGTGTTGGTTCTGTCAACAGTCCACTGGCAGAACACTCCTGTGACATATGAATGTACATCTAGTATACTGAGTGTAGGTGGAACACAGTATGGGTGATGATGTCCTATGACCTGACACAGGTATGATATGCAGTATGAAATCATCCTTACTGTCATCTACATCTGTACTGCTGACAACATATACATTGATTAAGGTTCATGGCCTTTCAGACCAGACTCAGCAGGGTAGTAGTGCAGTGCCTCCCATTATGAGTGGTGTCTCCACTTTGTGGGTTGTGATAACTGTTGGTGTGCACCATTCAGTGTTTTCACAGACTGACATGAATCTATGTTTTACATGATGCGTATGTGTAGAGCAAACAGTTTTGCCATATGAGTATGATACAACCAGGGATGTGGACAGGTCCCATGCAGCCTGAGTGCACCCTCTACCATCATAGTTATGGTTACAGGGGCTCTTTAGTGTACATGGATATATGATTGTGTACCTGTTGGGGGGGCAGTGTGTCTATGTTATCCGACACCCTATCTGTATTGCTTATTCATGCTCAGCACTTGTTCAGAACATGTAAGCACTACATGAGCTACTAATTACTATAGCACTCAATCCTCCTCATTACCTACAGGTAAACACTGTTTGTACTTACATTTCCTGCTTGCTTAGAGTAAAACAGCTCTTGTACACACTTTCCTCACTTATCTAGAGGGAAATAGTTATATATTCAGGTATGTCCAAGTGTCAATTCCCAGTGTTCTCGCCTGTCTATATGATGAATATGGGCATCTTGAGGCAATATAGAAATTGTCTCGTGTATACAGTCAATACTTCCCTCCTAACATCCAACACTACAACCTGTGGGAGATGCACATATCTAGCCATGCTGGAGGTAAAGCTCTCTCCAACCCAGACTGAACTTGACAATCATGTGGGGAAGTTAAACATTTGCACCACACCACACTCATCACATAGTCTCACTAAATCTCCACCACCACAGGCCACATATAGTAAAACAACCACATTTGCGGAGCATCTCAATACTAGTCTGTCTAGGCAACAGACAACTCCAAAGCAGAAACGCAGGCAGCCCCCATCCCCCAACAAAACACCAATGACTTATAGCCCACAGACTCAGTGTGTCCATCAACCACAGCCAATAGGGAAAAATAACGTACCCAACACACTAGTCATAGGTGACTCTATAGGTGGTCACACTGATGTCCCATTCACCAGGCTATACAAGGAGATAGTTACTGTCAGCTGCCTGTCGGGTAACAGGATCCGCAACATAACCTATGCACTCAGGTCACTCCTCAACAGGTACAATATGACTGTGTCATTGTCCATGTTAGTGTGAATGCCCTGAGATGTACCTTCCTGGACTACATGTAAAGAGACATGGAATAGCTCTTCAATCTTGTAGCCCAGGCAGGTATCGCCCTAGCCCTGAGTAGCATTCTGCCATCATCCAGACTGATAACACAGTACAAGGACAAAATGATTTACTTCAACAACTGGCAATGCTTCTGGTGTCATTCCAAGGGTATCCAGTATCTGTCTGCTTTGAATGACATGGTCGACAGAACACGATGCTTTGACACAGATGGCCTGCACCTGTCGGCCCTGGGATTCTGGATAATGGCTAAGGCTCTTGCTGCTCCTATAGTGCCTGTTTTAGGCATGGTTCAAATAACATATTCACCACCATGACAGTAACAGGCAAGCAAAACCTGAGGGTAATGCTACTCAATGCTTGACGTCTTAATCTCAAACGCACTCACCCGAGGCACTCCTTGTAATGTACCACTTCGCTATCTGTGCAGTAACTGGGACCTGCTTCTAGGCTCCTGAGAGCACCCCTGCACTACCAGGCTATTACTCATACCACACCTTTCAGTCATGTAACCAGGACCGGAATACCCACGGTGGAGGTGTGTCCATATTTCCTAAGGATATCCACACCTCCAGGCTAGTTGCTTAGCGCAATGCATCAGAGGTTATCCAAGTGCAACTAACTCTGGCCATAACTGCTTTACAAATTGTAGCTTGCTACAGATCCCCCACCATACCCCATGGTTAATGGTCCTCTCTTCTTGGTGTACTGGAAATTAGGGTTCAACCAGACACACTACTAATGTGCGACTGACACTACCCCACCATTAACTGGGATACCTACTCATGTACCGACACATTAGACCAACGCTTTCTGGGATTTATAAACTCCAATCACCTGGATCAACCTATCCACACCACCACCAGGGGCAACAATATCCTATACCTGGTCATTACCAACATGGGTGTCTGGTGTTCCACACCTGGGGTTATCTCCTCGTTGGTCAGATCCGAACGTACGCTAATCACCCTTGTTATCCACATCCCAGCACCACACCCTTTATGGAAACCACAGTATAATATTTCTACAAAGCCAACTTCAGGCTTCTTATGACAGCAGTAGTAAACATCATGACACCCATGCAGATGGACAATACAGTTACAACCGCTGAATCATACACAACTGCACTTAATTAGCACTTACACGACTGCATGGATCATGCTATCCCAAACAGAACCATAACGCTACCCTCCAGAAAAAGGAAGCCACTCTGGTGGTCCACTGCCATGGACGTAATGTACAACAGAAGGAGGAGACTGTTGCAAATTAGAGTACAATCCCCTGAGTGGAGGAGCTCCCTGGTCAGCCTCAGTAAGAATCTGAGATCCCTTATCACATCCTCCAAAGCTAGCTACGTACACATAACCACGACTAATTCCAAGGACTATCACAAAGCGTTCTAGAGGTATGTCACTACTCTCGATGGCGATACCCACATCTATTCTGACATACAGCAGTAAGGCATGAACATTACAGAACCGACTGATATTGGCAACATCCTGGCAGATAGGTTCAGTGCTAACTTTACACCCCTCTCACACCCTAAAGGGCCCATATCTATACAGGAACAATGCAGAGTCCCGGTGATCACAACTACGCAGTTCAAAGCTGCACTCTCTAAAGCCAGGAACACAGCATCCATGTGACCATACAACATCCCAGGCTGCGATTTCCACGAATTTCAGAACGAACTGGCTCCTCACCTAGGCATCATATTCAATAATAGCCTTGCATCAGGCATTGTGGCCCCTGAATGGCACACAGCAACAGTTATCCCACTCCACAAAGGTGGTGCAACAATGAACCAGGGGAACTATTGCCCTATACGCCTGATTAGACTGTTCTGCAAGGCTATGGAGTACATCATCATGGATCTCATTCACAGAGACATTGGTGTCCTCCAAACCTTTGATCCCACCCAGTTTGGATTTGTTAGGGCCAGACCATGCCTCCTAAACCTGGTGGAATCCTTTGAGACAGTTACCAAGGCATTAGATGAGGGTAAGGAGGTCCACACAGCCTACCTTGACCTCTCAAAGGCTTTCAACATTGGTTCCCCATTCTGGTATTATCAACATACACATCCACCTGCACATTAACCCCTACGTCATGAGATGTTATGCAAAGTGGCTCATGGACAGAACTCACACAGTGAAGGTAGCATACCCTAGGTCCTACTGTAAATCAGTTACAATTGGCGTCCCCAAGGGCTCGGTCATAGGGCCCCTCATGTTTGGTATATGCTTCTCTGAGATACAGACTAGCACAGGAGGACTTAGGCTGAAAAGGTTTGCAGATGACTGCAATCTAGGGACCATGATTGATTCCCCAGCTGATACAGACACCCTCCATAAGGGTGTCACTGGGACAGATACCTGGTGTCAATAACATGGCCTCAAGCTGCATGCCACAAGGTGCATAGACATCCCCTTTGGATTACACCAATCACCCACAGACTATCACATAGGTGGTAGTCCCCTACATACATAAGACATAATAAGGGATCTTAGAACCCAAGTAGATAGCATTCTCTCCTTTGATAACCATATTGGCAAGGTGGTGTGGATATCCTTCTACGTGGCCCCCCTAATCTTTAATGGGTTTGTAGCCAGGACAAAAGCAGCCATTGTGCCTCTCTACTCATGACTTATGAAACACATTAAAGGGTACAACACCCCATTTGGGATGTACCTTATGAGACAACAGCAACGGCTTGAAACACCACAACATTACCACACCAAGAGGAAAACTGACCTCCGAAGGATGACGTATGCAGCCCAACTACAGAAACTCCAACTGTACTCGTTTGCATACCGCATACTCAGAGGTGATCTCTGCTGGACATACAAGGCCCATGTCCAAAACAGTATTGATGGATATGCTCTACATAAGCAAAAGCCCCTGAGAGCCACATGCTCTGGGATATGTACCTAAACGCAACGATGACTAGGACGTGCTGGAGGGATAGATTCCTGACCCGGACACTCCCCATGCTTTAGAACATGATTCCTATGTACATCAGGCAGGGACCCTCACTAGCACTCTTCAAGTGATACCTCAATGGGTGGATGGGAGACAGACATGTACACCAGGGATCACTGCAGTGGCTCTGCTGTACAGAGGCGCAGGAAACTAATAGCTCTGCTGTTCACAGACACAGGAAACTAACCTAGGGAGGTGACGCAAGCCAATACACTGTAGCTAGGCTTATGAATGGCCTTGGCCAGATAGCATAGTACCTACCTATGAACCTATAAACCTATTACATGTTCTTTGTGCATGGATAATTAACTAGCTCTTCCATTTCAATTAGCTATCATGCTGATACACTGTCTGGTGACTACAAGTCATAAGTATCCTGTTATTGTGTATTGTACATGCCAAGAGACATACCTGATGTTTGCATAACATAACAGTAATGCTATTTAAAATGTTAGACATATCTACCTACAATACTGTACATTACACATTTTTTGGCAAAATATCCCACAATGCAAATCATAATTGCACAGCAGGACCTCCTTAGACATGTTATTCTCAGTTATACAGCCATACATATGCCTACTGTTACAGTATATCAACATATACTATCCCCTGTTATGGCACGTACTTCTTGGACCAACCCTGCCACTGACAGAGGCTGGAGTGGAATAGTTGTATTCAAAGTCCTTATATAGCATCCCTTGTGGTGTATGAGGTGTTTACCTTGTGGCCTACAGCAGTACACACAATTTCTACGAGAGTTACTATACTCAACAATACATCACTACATAATACCTTTTCCCACTATATGCATTGCATACACTTTAATTATTACAGAACAGGTACTACATACACTGACATAGTGAGTGTTCTACATACCTTATTAGTAACCTGAGTTGTTGTTGACAGTAATTTAAATCCTATTCAGTTTGCATTGCAATCCTCGTTGTAACATTTTGCTGGTATATACAGACGGTTTGAATGTATGACAAGCCATCCTTTTATACTTAGATATCAGTAACATGTGGTATCCTGCCACCAATTGGTGTTCCGGAGTAGATGATTACATGCACATCAGCTGTGCAGCTACTCCATTAGCCATTGACATGGCAACAGTGGTGTATAATTGAATACTCCACTTGGGCGTTGTCCCTTTGCCCTACCTTCGAGGAAGATGGCCTGGATGTGTTGTTTGTGATGAATTTCAACAGCTATATGGAGACACACAGAGCTATATTACCTTCATGTCCCCCATGGATTGTGTGTAACGGCTAGTGGATGTAGTTCTACATGTGAGTCTAGCTGTTATATTTCTGAACATTGCTACTTCTGCAGGGTTTGTACATTGCTACATCTGCAAATGTTTAGGTCTGGCAAAGATCTTTGGGCAGCTCAAGGCTGTGTGGCTATGCATAGAACATTAGGTGTTTTGAACTGTGCTCACCTGACATATTTGGTATACTGTACATGTGTATCATACTGTGCTGTTAATCAGTAATTGGTAACAATTCCTGGTGTACGCACAGCCATCTGATACGGGATTATTGCAACCAAACCCTGTAACATTGGCGGCTGTTCCATTGTACAAAAGCAACTATTTCACATAAGGCCATTTTAGTGTGTCTCTAACAAGGTATTTTAAGGCTTCTGCAGATGTCATAGAGTGGGTGGATGTTTGTGATGTTATTACAGTATATATTGCAATTGTTTCGGGTGTGGGGGGAGATGTAGGTGGGTGTACATAGCAGATGCAGGTGTGTAGGAACTGCATTTATACATATTCGATATGTGTGTTAGGGCTCCTTCCCTATTTGAAGACCTTTCCTTTAGTGGACTAATGCTATGGTAATTGCAGGCTGATTCATTAAGCCATTGGTAATTGGTTCCTGTATAGCATGCACGTGATGTTGGTCCTTCAAAACCTTTGGAAATACATTGGTATGTAATGAAATGTTGCTACATGAAAGCTGTCTTGTGTATTTCTGTCACAGATATTTGCACTAATTGGAGTTGTGTTGGTGACTGAATCTCTTTGGCTAGGGTTGCCACCTTTTCAAATGGCCATAGTGGGAAATTTGCAGGACACACATCGGATTTTAGAGGCCGACACATACCCACGGTCAGTACAAAGTATAGAAATTTACATATATGCCTATGTAAAAGCTTATTCTTGTAGCAGTTTACTTGCTTATCCTGTTTCTTGTTACATGTAGGTATTTTAGATACAGACATGACTATTTTATGCAACAATTGCATTAAATATGGAACATGCCAAATGTCTCGAGATTGTAGGACATTAGTATTTGTACTCATTTTGGTCAGGACACTACCGCACATAGAGGGACTGTCCCTCACAAGGTGGGACAGGTGGTAACCCTATCTTTGGCTCATGTCCATAGCACATATTTGTAATAGTGTATAGGTATATACTTTCCATATCCTTTGTTCATAACGGACGGTCGTGGTGGAATGTGTGATTGCTATGGTCCATGTTATACACATATTTGAAGACTTCAACTGCTGTATATGGCATACCCATGGATTCAGGAATGCACACACTTCCAGCGACCACATTACCATTCCCAGACTCTCAAACCCCGCAATACCGAGCACTCAAACTCGCGACAGTCAAACTCCTGAAAGTAACACAAACACAGAACACACACAGGCACACACAGACACACTGCTACCCATCACATCCAAACAAACCATCCTACACTACAAATGGGCAGGTGGCCATGCCCCATACACCCCACACCACACCTACTTTAGTAATCTACCTGCGAGATAGCACAGACACATGAAGCAAACCCACACACACACACACACACATTACAATCCCCTGGAAACACACACCACACTCAGAACACACACTTACACACACTACAGCAATCAGAAACACACTTGCACACAGTACCTACCTGAACCGCAGCACCAGAAGCACTAACTAAATGTCCCTTAACATCGTGATAGTAGTACTCGCGGTTCTGGTGTTTTGGTACTGTGGTCTTTCGGTCTTTAAGCCTTGTGATTACATGCATCGGTATGTAAAGCATTCAGTATTTGGTAGTTATCCTATTTATATGTACCTCCATGGTTGTGTAGATGTTGTTAACCTATCTATATATTTTCATATATATGTATATCCATATATATTGACATATATCTCTCTATCACCCTTTCTCTCTCTATATTATATATATATATATATATATATATATATATATATATATATATGTAGAGAGAGAGAGAATACACCTTTCATTGGGTACATGGCGGTTTATACTATTTCCCGAAGTCCGCCCTTTTGTGTTTTAACCTGTCACAATACAAAACTGCTGTTGGTACAGCTCAGGTAGGTTAGTGGTAGGTTATTGTGAACATTGTGTACATGGTTGCGTGTTCTACTCCTGGCAGTGGTCATTTTACCTCTCAGAGCAGACACTATTAGTACAAGGGTGAAGAGCGCACATTTCAGCGGTTCTGGGCAGCTTTGCCTGTGATCTGCGCGATATTCAGCAAAGGTTAGACCTGTGTTGCGCATATCCATGTAGTCATGTTTAAACACCACTTACCAGCACAAAAACCCACTAACAAGTGCTTAAACGTGCTTTAATGACCTGCATCCAACATCCCTTATTCGGGACATCAGAATTACGTAACAGCCCTTGCAGGTCGTGGAACCGGGACCATGAACAACACAGTCACTGGCTTTACCATTGAGGCATCTGGGATATATACAAGTGTTATGGTGTTTAGTATGTAGAGTGTACTAAGGCTGTTCCTCAATACTGCAAACAAATGTGTAACTCAGTTGGTGTACATATGGATGATACCTGTTAATAGCATATCCAAGTGAGGCTTAATGGATATGCTCCAGCTATGGGAATCCATGTCACAGTGAGCCACACACTGTAATGAGCTATACCTTGCCACAACCATAACTGGAGAATGCTGGGGTGACAGATACCTGTCATGGGTACTCCCCATGCTTTGGAACTACATCCCTGATTACATTATATAGAGTCCCTCAATAACACACCAGGGAATCCTTGCAGAGTGGGTGGGGAACAGTGGTTACACCCCAGGGATCCCACAATTGGCTCTGCTCCACAGAGGGACAGTTAGTTAATCAATGGGATATTGACTGCAGACACATTTTGGCTAGGCTTATGAATGGCCTCTGACAGTTAGGCATGTACCTACCAATGTACCTAGGAACCTATACATACAGTATCAACACATGCTGATAGCTTAATTTACTGTTCAGGTATTGACTTACCTTGTGCCAATGGCAGTTGTGTGTGCAATAGTTGAGGGCTGCCTATGTAGGATGCACACAGTAGACCACCTATACATGACAATTTACAGGTGGTCATGTGTGTGTGCCATTCATGTTTACTGTGTGTGCAGGTGGAGAAGTTTGTCAGTCCATAGGGGCCTACACTGTCAGTGTATGTGTTATACGTTCCCTCTTTGCCAAGGCATGGGCATACTGGGCATGCCTCCGTCTACCTACTGGGGCTGGCACAGGGTGTTCGTGGTCTGAATCCCTCTGTGCCTGTGGTGCCCTTGGCAATTGTGGTGGGCTGTGAGGGCCTTCACCATTATGTCCCTGCTGCAGCTGTTTCCGCAGGATCATATTATGTAGCATGACACATACTATGAAGATGTGGGCACACGTGCCTGGAGAATACTGCAAGGCTCCACCAGATATGTCCAAGCAACAGAACCATGATTTCAGCATCCCAAACACACGCTCTATGATGATTCTGGTTTGTGCGTATACCTCATTATGGCATTCTTGCATGGGTGTGTGTGCATTTCTGATGGGAGTCATCATCCACGGTTCCAGTACATAGCCAGCATCCCCCACAAATTGGCCATATGGGATGTACCCCCTGGCAAATACATGGTACAGCTGTGAGGCATGCCAGATGTGGTAGTTGTGGTAGCTTCCAGGGCTGCTGGCACACATACCCATGATAATGCCCTGGGCATTGCACACAACCTGGCAGTTGATGGAGTGGCATCCCTTGCAGTTTATGTAGCGCATACCATGCTCACCGGGTGGTGACTTGATGTGTATGTGCATGCAGTCTATTGCAACCAGTACCTCCTGGTAGTCTGCCACAGGGTGGAAGAGGCGCATATTG
The DNA here is from genome assembly GCF_019279795.1 of Protopterus annectens. Classification (NCBI taxonomy): domain Eukaryota; kingdom Metazoa; phylum Chordata; order Ceratodontiformes; family Protopteridae; genus Protopterus; species Protopterus annectens. The sequence goes on along the minus strand of NC_056725.1, from coordinate 1,372,360,145 downwards.
CTGGCCACTCCTCCTGCATTTGGGGGAAGTATATATGCTCATTGGCATGTGGTAACATGGCATCCAAGAACTGGTGGGGTACATGGATGCTGATGCCTGTGAGATCCCCATGATATCCCCAGTTGGCCTTTGAAAGGTACTTGTGGCTAGTACTCTCAAGCTTACACATACCTTTATGTCCACTGGGATAGGTTCCCCTCTGTTATTCCTGGCTCTGAGGTGTGGCCGGCACAGCTCAACGATTTGCTGTATGGTGTCCCTGTCCACTCTGTAATGCTCTACTATCTCCAGATCATTTAGCCTCTGGTAGGTTACCCTTGGTCTGAACACTCTTCTCCTCCTCCGGTTCCTGAGGTGGTTGTCAGCTTCATCCTCCACACCACCTTCAGTCTCCAACACATACTGATGAATCAAAGCTATGGCGGCCCCTACCATGTACATTTTAAAAGTTCCCTGTCTGTTTACACTGATGGTGCAGAGTGTTTGGGAATACACAAGTGTGTGTGCGGTGCTTTCACACTTTATACTATTGTGCTTTGGAAGTTGCTGATGTCATTGTGTGTGTATGTGCAATTCCAGCTCCAGGGTATCTTAATTGTGGGTTTCACAGCACATACTGCTATTGTGATGCCTGTGGTGTTGAATTACACTTGGCTGCCGTGATTTATCTATTGCCCTTTACTTCACTTTTCAACCTGATTCCCCTCCCATTGTCAGGCACACATCCAGCTGCCTGCTTTCATGTTTTGTAATTTCCCAACCCAGGAATGTGTTGTGAAATGTGTTATGTAGCTGATCTACTGCAGGTTTGCTTTGTTCTGATGTGACAGTCCTCTTTTCTTAGCAGTACGGCAACTCCCCTTTCCTATTCTGCAGATAGCTGCTGGCAGCCTTGTTAGCTGTTGTCAATGGCCCACTGTGAGTTCCTAGGTGTTAATTACTCATTTATTCTCATATTACCATGCTGCAACATTTCCTTATTGTCTTCCCATAACCTTCCTGTTTCACCTAAGTTGCGCGTCGCGCACGCCCGGTTTCTGGATTTTGAGTGCGTTTTCATCCACATTCACATGCACTTTCGGTCACCTTGTGTGCTCTCAGCTAAGCATAGCTATGGCTAGGTACACACCCCTATCCTGCGGCTTTGCTTAGCAACAGGCAACCTGGATTACCCATGCTCCAATATGCTTACAGCTACGGTGGCGCACACCTCTCATGATGTCATGTTTACCTCCAGGCCACTCCCTGGTGTTGTACCGCTGCACCGTGTGTTACATCCTTACACCGGCAGGACGTTTGTGATTCAGTATTACTTGACTCATTTGCATGGCATTGACTACTAATTCCTAGTTATCGTGTGGAACACTGTCACAGACCCTTAGCAACCCTTGCGCCTTGGTTGTGGTGTAGCATGCGTACCATTGACTATTATGGCAAAATCATGATTTGTATTACATTGCAGTTTTATGACATCTAAATATATTTTCCTTGTGTTCCCGTTTGTGCACCCATGCACTGCGGTTGTACTTTGCATTAGTGTGGCCATGACATTAAATGTTATTTTTTATGTGTTGTGCTGTTTTTTTTATGCCATTGGCTGTATATTTAGCCATTGGCATATGTTAACATTGTAATACGTAAGTTTGGTCTGCTTTCATGGCTCCGATGTTCTGTTTGAAAAAATGCAAACTGTTTTTTTTTGGTTTACATTTCTGCATGCTTACGCTATGCCTGCACCACTTCATGAATTGCTATATATCTTCATTTGCATGCTATACTGCTGTACATGGGGTAATTAGCATACAAGCGCCATGAGCTGTGCAGCTCTGGCGTACGCTGGTAGTGTACATGGAAACAGCTCGTACCTGGATCGGTCGGTGGCCATATTAGGCATTAAAACACCAACGCTAGGTCTGCGCCTGGCGCAAGCTTCATGAATCCCGGGGATTTTCTGAAACCTCTTTTGTCAGAGACTTGTATGATACATACATTTGCCTAACTTGCTTAACCTAAAATGCACATCTTGACCAATTTTGTCCTCTTTTATAATAGCATATTGCAGATGGTGTATAAATTCACAAAACCTTGTCTTTTTTTCTAATTCTCTTCTGCTCTTCATCATTCTCATTCCTCCTGTACCCCATTCATAGTATCTGTATTTTCTCATTCTCAACGAACTACAGTTTTCTCCATCTGTTTTTTTTCTGTGATCCCCTAGTTTTCAGAGAAATAAGCCTTAAACACATCTTGCTACTTTCTTCTTAAAATAATATCTTATTGTTTTTGTCATTTCCTTTCACCGCCTATCTGTCTCTCTTGATGTATCATCTGTATATTTTAAATCATGGGATGGACTTTTATACTTGCCAGTTAGATCCTACTAACTAAATTAAAAAGTGTACAGCAAGAGATCTTTGCTTAATTTCCTTCTTTATCTGATATCTATTTCCCATATCTTACAAATGAAGTTTCAGGCACTTCCACCATAAATTCCCTATATACTTCCTTCTATGCCTAAGTTCTGTAACATGTCAAGGGTTCCCATGACCCACCAAATCAAACCTTTATCCATGTTCAGATCTTTTGCAAATACATGAGTCCTGACTGCTCGAAGACAGCAGTCTCTCAGACAGGCACTCAAGTTCATGTTGAAATCAAGAGTGCAGGTAAGGTGTGGCAGCCATGAAGAGATACTGGAGCTGCCATACCTTGCCAGAACACATTATCTGAGTTTGAGGGAGGGGAAGTACAAAAGGGTTGGGAGTTTACATTTGATTTTTAAGCAGTGATTGGGAGTTTAGGGAACAGGAGGAGGGTGATCACGGACTTTAGGTTTAGGGAATGGGAGGGGAGTTTAGGTTTAGAGACTGGGAAGGTAGCCTGAGGGTTTTGAAATGAGCAGGGACTTTAGTTTTAGTGAGGGGGAAATACATTTTATGATTAGAGAATTTAGGTTTAAAGTGGACAGGGGGAGTTTTAGGGTTAGTGAGAGGGAAGGGAGTTTTAGGGTTAGGCAGCTGTTGAAGAATTTAGGTTTAGGGAGAAGGAAAGGTGATTTAGAGTTAGGAAACAATAATTAAAGTTGGGATTATAGACCATGTGTGAGGTAATTCAGCAGGACTTGCTTAGTGGTAGTTAGAGCACTTAGTGTTTAGCGCAAGTGGCAGTGAACACAATGGATTCAAGCTAATGACATGCAAAGACATTTAATAGACCCTTTTTATGTTTATTCATATGCTCCCCCTCCCCACCACAGTATAGGTATCAGATCATATTTATTTCACACATCATCATATCATAGTCAGTATGGATACCACAAAGTGTAAATTAATACATATATTTCATTCCCAAACCTACTTGTGAAGGTCTCTATCAGTTTTGTGTTATATTTATAAATAACTTGTAGCCTGTATCTATTACAGTTACCAGTGTTCAGTTCTTTAGTCTTATGTTTCCTTTGCAGAAATTGTATATATCCTTCTTGCAACCTCCTCTTCCTCTTGTTTCATTCCTACCCATTTTTTAAATACCTTTTATAGTACTTACAACCAGTTTTCCTCCATATTACAATAAAAATATATATCCTAGATCATCTGATCATGGCATTCTCTTCTTTTTAGACTTCTGAACAATTAAACATTTTTTCATTTCTTCCAGTATACTTTTAAAACCAGTTATGTACATTATTTCTTTCTCCACTTCTGTTACACCTACAATTTCTATAACCTTCTGTAATATTGATTCTGTAATTTATATTAATTTCTTACTTTTTAAACTTCTAAGTCTCCCTGATTAATCAGTCTGTTTTTTTCAGTTTCTAAGCCTTCATCATTAATTGAATGCTTCATAAACCGAGTTACATTTTTTTTCTTTTTATATAATAAAGCAGTTCTTTGTTTCTTCTTCTTCATACATTTAGACTTTTGCTTTCTATATAACTCACACAATCTTTTATGTCTCAGTTTTATCGATTCTCTTGTTTACCCCAGTCCTTATACTAAAGTTATCCTCTTGTTCTGACTTTCATTAAATCTTTTAAATCTCTTCTTCTTTTTCATGACACTTTTCCTTATCATTGCCTTATATTTTATATTCTCTCTTATTGCTGTATTTTAGTGCACCCACCTTTAAACCCAACAATCATGAAATACTCTCATATCTAAGTAGTCACCCCACAGCCTGTTAATGTACTTCCTGCCTTCCTATGGAAACAGTACAGGATCTGTATTTTAAGTTACCCCTTCACATGTTAATCATACATGTCCTTATTTCACACAAAATAGATTTATGGACTGTAAAACCTAGATCTGTATTATCATTCCTCTTCAAACCTAAACCATTAGTCTCTGACATAAAATTAGTTTCTGTATTAAAATTTTCATTATAATATATTTTCCCTGCCTCACTCCCCACCTTCATTTGCTAACATTTAAGATATATCTTATAATGTGTACAGCTCTTTGTTTAATTTCTCTTAAGTGTTTTGGGTTTCTAATGCCATGATTGAAATGGACCCAATTCCTAAGTCAGGGTACAGATAGGGATCATAAAATTAGCATTGTGTTAGTCTTTGATGTTAAGTGAAGTAATGCACAAAAAACCAAAGACAAGCAAAGAATAATCCACGACCTTGAAGAAAGGAACCGGAACTCTGCTAAAGTCCACAAGGCTGTATTTTTATTTCTGAAGTATTCCAAAAGTCACAGATAAAATCACACAAGCGCTTTCGCTCAGGCAATCCTGAGCTTTATCAAGTGAAAACAAATTGCAGTGTGCAGTAACCTCGATTAAATAGCCTGGCAATTATACAATTAATTAATTAGTAAATCTAGTACTAAGGTGTGGTGCTTTAGAGTTGGGTGTTAAAAAAGTTAGTCATTATATCAACTCAAAAAATGAAATGTTTGCAATAACATATGCACTTAAATAAAAATGACTAACCATAAAAAACATTTTAAAATGCCAGTTTCCTAGGTTTCAGAACATAAAAGTCTGAAGTCTGATTGGGGTTGTAGATTGTTAAAGAATATGCTTAAAGATGTGTTTAGATTGTCAGTGCATTGTTAAAATTTTTTTTTTTTTTTTTTTTTCCTTATTACTTTACACTGATAAAAACATGCAATAAAATATGCGTGAGATATTTTTGATGCCCATCCATATAACATTTCATATAGAATTTGATTTATTAGTCAGAATCCTATAACCGTGGATGTTCAATAATTTAATATGCTGTGTGGGGATGCTGTGGTATGAAGGGGGTCAAGTGTGAGAGTTATAACCTAGCCCTCCTAAGCTTGAGGACCGGTTTAATGCTGATCATCCAATTCAGACCTGGTGGCTTCCCTGCATTCAGTCTCAACTGCCATAATAGTTCACGGTAGCCCAAGGTGGATTCCCAGTCACCACCTCTTGCATCTGGCTCAACCTGTTCCAGAACTAGAAACTGGATTTTACACTAACAGTTTTGCACACACATACTCATCAAATTCCCATGAATTGGAAGAAACAATCTTACATCACTGGCCGGTTTTAACCCTCTTTGAAGAACTAAAGGACTACATACCACCTAAACCCAGTTTTATTCGTAAAAGAGGGGCTAATTTAAAGGAATTATTTGAAAGAAATCAAAGAAAAAAGATGAAGGTAAAACAACCAAGGCTGGGCACATTCAAATGTGGTGCCTGTGCCCAATGTCATGCCATATCCAAAGAAACAGCACCATACCTCCCGTCTAGGAACTACAAGATACACCCCACTGGATTTTACACCTGTGCCTCTAGAGGGGTTGTATACTTGGGGATGTGCACCAACTGTCAAAGTTTCTATGTGGGCAAAACTGAGAGGGAATTAAGAAAACGTATCTACGAGCATCTTTATGACATGACCAGGAAGAAGGAAACCAACGCCTTCTACAAACACTCACTCTCCTGCCCTGAACCCAAAATCCAGTTTCTAGTTCTGGAACAGGTTGAGCCAGATGCAAGAGGTGGTGACTGGGAATCCACCTTGGGCTACCGTGAACTATTATGGCAGTTGAGACTGAATGCAGGGAAGCCACCAGGTCTGAATGGGATGATCAGCATTAAACCGGTCCTCAAGCTTAGGAGGGCTAGGTTATAACTCTCACACTTGACCCCCCTTCATACCACAGCATCCCCACACAGCATATTAAATTATTGAACATCCACGGTTATAGGATTCCGACTAATAAATCAAATTCTATATGAAATGTTATATGGATGGGCATCAAAAATATCTCACGCATATTTTATTGCATGTTTTTATCAGTGTAAAGTAATAAGGAAAAAAAAAAAAAAAAAAAAATTTTAACAATTCACTGACAATCTAAACACATCTTTAAGCATATTCTTTAACAATCTACAACCCCAATCAGACTTCAGACTTTTATGTTCTGAAACCTAGGAAACTGGCATTTTAAAATGTTTTTTATGGTTAGTCATTTTTATTTAATGCATATGTTATTGCAAACATTTCATTTTTTGAGTTGATATAATGACTAACTTTTTTTAACACCCAACTCTAAAGCACCACACCTTAGTACTAGATTTACTAATTAATTAATTGTATAATTGCCAGGCTATTTAATCGAGGTTACTGCACACTGCAATTTGTTTTCACTTGATAAAGCTCAGGATTGCCTGAGTGAAAGCGCTTGTGTGATTTTATCTGTGAATTTTGGAATACTTCAGAAATAAAAATACAGCCTTGTGGACTTTAGCAGAGTTCCGGTTCCTTTCTTCAAGGTCGTGGATTATTCTTTGCTTGCCTTTGTTTTTTTGTGCATTACTTCACTTGATCTTGTCTGCCATGGCCAACGGAGAAGAAACCTTTAACCCAGGAGAAACTCCTGAAATGCTGAAAAACACTACAAACGATCTTCCGGTGAGCAGAGCGGAGTTCAACCAAGTACTGGTTGCACTCAAGGAGCTCACTAACTTGCTGAAACCCACTACGGCTGCTTCACCAGGGCTAGCTTGCAACCAGCAGCAAGCACTACAAAATAACTTTGGATTACCGGTAATTGCGGACCCGGAAGAGGGTACAAGCTCCACTATATCCTCCACGGACATGTCTGGCGGATCCAAAAGAAACAACTTTACTCGTCGCCATGAAGCTACCAGAGCTCCTGAAACTAACGTACAACTAGTGACCAATGGAACTAGTAATCCTGCTTTGAAACATAGAAACAAGGATGTAAACTTTACAAAATGGGCTGGACAACGCTTCACCTTTTCTAAAGGTAGTAACAATTCTAACAATTTCTCTAACTTTGATCAGAGCATGGACTTGTTCAAGGACAAATTATACTCCTTAAGGAGTACACAGCTAGAGATAGACTACTTGAATGAATGTCTGAGAGTAAAACATGTCCCGAAAGGGCTACGCTTTTTTAAATTTCCAAACAATGTCCAGTATGGTACTGATTATTATTTTAACTTGTGTGAGATTTTTGATAAAGCTGGATTGGAAATGTTGCATGTAATGGTAGGGGAATATGAACTGAAAGCACAAACATTAATGAATGAGCTAGACACTTTAAACAATGAGTTAACATCTAGTACTAATTTTAGTGCTTTTAAACCAAACTATGACAAGGTTTTTGATAATGTTGATTTTTTTGTGATAAGATTCTTAACAGAAAACTAAGAAAATTAGAACGTGATCTCATCGAATACAGGGATGGCCTTGCCTACCCTAGCCCCAATGGTTACAATAAAACTTCTTCCAAAAACAACACCACAAACACAGATAGGGCTAGTGACACATATGACAGACAAGAGGAACCCCTTAGAAGAAGTGAAAGGCTAGCAGAGAAGAACAGAAGGGGTACTAACAACCAGGATTTTCAACAGAACCCGCCAGACCGGGTTTGGGGACAGAGACAAAGACAGGCACCGAGGTCTTGGAATTTTGTTCACTAACAAACCACCATACACCAACTACCCTAACATCCCTGGATGATCCTATAACTGACCAAGCCCCAAATCTGGGTTTACACAATCAAAACCCTACTAATATTGAGGGTAACTGCACTATTTTAAGGAGAAACAACTTTGCCATATACAATTACACGGACATGAACCTTCCTACAAATGCTTTTGATATTTTCACCCGAGGGCTACATTTTGTCCCAACTAAACCCATGAATTTAACACAAGCTTTGATAGATTTAAAAATGTTTACCAGAGCTTTAAACTTAAATTTGATTTTTAAAGGGCAAACACTTAATGCAGCAGGCCCAACGCATACAAGTCTCTTTAACCCCCCACTACACCCAATAATCCTCTTTTTTGAAAAGTTAGTGGAGAATGACTTCAGGAAAGTATATAATAATCAAGAAATTCTACTTCATCCAAATTTTTCTGAACAAGAAATGAATTTTATTGAACACTTGCATGAAGAAAAAATCAGGGTCATGAAACCTGATAAAGGAGGGGGAATTGTCCTTATGTTCTCAGAGGACTACGAAGCCCACATGCACACTATGTTGCAGAATGACGAACAATACGAGACGGTTTCACAAAACGAGATCAATATAGCCTTTGCTGAGATTAAGTACTATCTTAGTGACCTTCTATTACAACAGGCCATCAATGAAAAGGTCTACAACTACTTACATGTGGAAAAGCCCAGAATACCAGTCATCTTTGGGATACCTAAAACCCACAAAGGAATAAATCCACTACAATTCCGGCCGATTGTATCAGGAGCAGGTGGAGTGACTGAGCCCCTGGGAAAATTTATTGATTACATGACCAAAGAATACACGTCTTTATTGTCCCACGTCTGCAAGGATTCTTGGCACTTCCTCCGGGACATTCCCACCTCTTGCTACTCCCCAGACACCTTAATGGTCACAGTGGACATCAAAGATTTGTTTTCCAGCATCCCTCATCAAAAGGTTTGGAATGGTTTGCCCAATTTCTAGGCCAGAAGACAACCCTTAGTAACAAAATGTCCAACTTGCTTACCGAAATGATGGAGATGGTTTTGTCCAACAACTTCATCTTTTTTAATGGTGTATTATACCGGCAACGCAAGGGTTGCCATGGGGGCATCTTGTGCATCCTTCTACGCAAATGTAGTATTGCACATGTGGGAGCATACATTCGTTTTAATACCCCCATGGAAAGATCACATTCTGTTCTACAGACGTTATTTGGATGACATCTGTATTTTATGGTCTGGCTCTGAAGGGAACCTATCTGAATTCCTTACACACATCAATTCAACAACGAATTTCCTACAATTCACACACACAGTGGATCAGCACGAACTTCATTATCTGGACATTACTCTTTACAAGGACTACAATCAGAAAACTTTCCATTCCAAACTACATCGCAAGGCAACATTTTCTAACTCCTTGCTACACTTTGAAAGTGCCCACCCACCATATCAAAAGAGGGGGATCATTAAGGGGCAGCTCATCAGAGCAAGTAGAATATGCAGTACGGAGAAAGATTTTGATTCTGAGGTGGAATTTTTGAAAAACCTTTTCTTGGAGAGAGGTTACCCTCTGGAACTATTTCTAACTCTAGCAGCAGAGGTAAAATCTGCACGACATTCCCTCTACAAACCAATACTAGGGGGGGAGGTTTGTACCAGTGACCAACAATATACAAAACAAGGATACTGTTTACACTAACAGTTTTGCACACACATACTCATCAAATTCCTGTGAATTGGAAGAAACAATCTTACATCACTGGCCGGTTTTAACCCTCTTTGAAGAACTAAAGGACTACATACCACCTAAACCCAGTTTTGTTCGTAAAAGAGGGGCTAATTTAAAGGAATTATTTGAAAGAAATCAAAGAAAAAAGATGAAGGTAAAACAACCAAGGCTGGGCACATTCAAATGTGGTGCCTGTGCCCAATGTCATGCCATATCCAAAGAAACAGCACCATACCTCCCGTCTAGGAACTACAAGATACACCCCACTGGATTTTACACCTGTGCCTCTAGAGGGGTCGTATACTTGGGGATGTGCACCAACTGTCAAAGTTTCTATGTGGGCAAAACTGAGAGGAATTAAGAAAACGTATCTACGAGCATCTTTATGACATGACCAGGAAGAAGGAAACCAACGCCTTCTACAAACACTCACTCTCCTGCCCAGAACCCAAAATCCAGTTTCTAGTTCTGGAACAGGTTGAGTCAGATGCAAGAGGTGGTGACTGGGAATCCACCTTGGGCTACCGTGAACTATTATGGCAGTTGAGACTGAATGCAGGGAAGCCACCAGGTCTGAATGGGATGATCAGCATTAAACCGGTCCTCAAGCTTAGGAGGGCTAGGTTATAACTCTCACACTTGACCCCCTTCATACCACAGCATCCCCACACAACATATTAAATTATTGAACATCCACGGTTATAGGATTCCGACTAATAAATCAAATTCTATATGAAATGTTATATGGATGGGCATCAAAAATATCTCACGCATATTTTATTGCATGTTTTTATCAGTGTAAAGTAATAATGAAAAAAAAAAAAATTTTAACAATTCACTGACAATCTAAACACATCTTTAAGCATATTCTTTAACAATCTACAACCCCAATCAGACTTCAGACTTTTATGTTCTGAAACCTAGGAAACTGGCATTTTAAAATGTTTTTTATGGTTAGTCATTTTTATTTAAGTGCATATGTTATTGCAAACATTTCATTTTTTGAGTTGATATAATGACTAACTTTTTTTAACACCCAACTCTAAAGCACCACACCTTAGTACTAGATTTACTAATTAATTAATTGTATAATTGCCAGGCTATTTAATGGAGGTTACTGCACACTGCAATTTGTTTTCACTTGATAAAGCTCAGGATTGCCTGAGCGAAAGCGCTTGTGTGATTTTATCTGTGACTTTTGGAATACTTCAGAAATAAAAATACAGCCTTGTGGACTTTAGCAGAGTTCCGGTTCCTTTCTTCAAGGTCGTGGATTATTCTTTGCTAGTCTTTGATGTTAACCAAAAGTGCTTTTCTCGGCACACACAATGTGCCCAGAATTGTCTCCTTCTGTAGTTCATGCAGGGTTACTTATATTGGTAGTATATTAAAGTATGATTGTAAATTCCTTTTTATTAGACCTGTTGCTGCTAATGCTGTTGGAACTGCTTGGGCATCTGTCTTGCACATTGCTGTCATTTCTGTTTGCAAATTCTGGTATTTTATAACTTTGTGTCTCTCTGTACACAAGACACTGTATTCACTGTGTGAAGAAATTTCAGTGATTAATGATTGTTTATCCAACATTCTCAATGTACTTTCTAAACAAATGTGTACATAGTTAATGACCCTGGGTTGCCATTATTAGCCTTTAATATTTTGGTTTCAGTTCACCTCTCCTTAACCATTCCTGTGTCAATTTTTGATTAGATTGTTCCAGGAGATCTCAGTACTTGTGACTATATTTGTGGATTTCCCATTTTTTTTCTTTTCATCTGATCCTTTTCCTTATAATGTTTCTTTTATTCTTGGGCACATTCAGTTGCTGTCTGATTTTTCTTCTTCTTCTGGTTTGATTTCCATTCCCACTTTATTCCAAAATGCTTCTCTTAAACTAAACAATGATGACATCTTAGATGTTTTCTCTTCATGTTTTGAAACTTTCACTGTGTTTGGAACGGATAAGGTCACCAGATAAGTATGCAGTCCCACAATTGCAGTTATATCAATGTAGTCAATTTCATGGAGGCCTATACCTCCTTCAGAGTGTGGAATATATAATGTTGGTATACACAGATTTTTTTTATATGTCATTTGATAAGCATAGAGCATTTTTCTTGTTTTTGTATCCAGTTAATCCAATACTTTTTGGGGCAAATCAATAGGCCCAAAGCTGTAAGGTAGAAAAGGGAGAGGAACTTGATTTGTAGCTTGAACTTTATTCCTAGATTTTAAGGCAGTTTTCAATATTAGTTTTAATCTTCTGAAGTATTCCTCATGGAGATTTATTCTCATTTGTTCATGTTTTACTGCTAACCCTTAATCAATTCCCTAGTATTTATACTTTCTCCTGCTCAAGTTCCTTTATATCACATTACTGTCCTGCACTGATATTTCCTTGATGCTGCAGGTTTCCTTTTTTAAATGTTGCTTTTGCACATTTATCAAGACCAAATGTCATTCTTTTCTCATCTGAAAAAGTTTTAATCGTTTGTAGTTGTGCATTCAACTCCTTACCCAATGAACTATACAATTTTAATTTATCCACAAAATGTAGATGAGAAGTCTTTAAAAAAGGTTGGTTTCTAGGAGTCAAATTGTACGCATCTTCCCCCTGATCCTGGCCTAACCACGTGGTAGGAATGTTTCTGTGTCCTGAGGATTGTCCACTACTTTTTTTTTTCATTCAGAGCACCAGTGCACAGAGAGAACTGGGCACATTTTTTATCAAGGGACCTGTACAACCAGGCTTCTTATTTTAGTTTTTGACCTATCTTTCTCCATGAGAAACAAAATACAAGTTTGCTATCAAAATTTTGGATGGCAGTTACACAAACTGGCGTGGTTGAAAGGCTGTTTTCAAATTCATGGAACACTGATCTGGAAATGTTTGAATCCACAACAGGGCATGCAAGAGTGCATTCTCTGTTGTGAGGTCGATGTTCTGATTCAAGATTGCACTACAGTGGGGATCGAGAAATTTACCTTTTTCCTGAATGTAGTGCGATCTCGGAGTTGGAATATATAATTAGCAGGGGACTTGGGGGTGCAAGGGTGCTTGCCTCCCTGCAAAACATTTATAGAAAATCACCAGGTGTCAAGGTAAGTTGGGTAATGTCGATAATGTTGAATCTGAATTGTCTACATTACTGCCTTCTTTGTTTTGAGTGAACAAGGTTTTCATTTCTGACTTTTTTTTCGAGTAAGTCATTTCTCAAACAACTGTGTTTCAGCGTTTTGATAGTAAACCCAAAGTGCAGTCTATATATCAGTATTGCCTTGGAAATGTTTTGTAAAAACAGGGACCACTACATGAAGATACTCACCAAATTTGAGGATGAAATAATTTCCAGCAATACTGCAGTAGTGCCCTCCTTTTATTGCTAATTCATCTCCCCTTTCAGATGCTCTTTTCCTTCTGCTTCCCCTAATGTTGCAGTTAGTATCCCGTACATCATCTTCATGTCCTCTTTCTTCTGACTCAGATTCTGATCCAGAATGTTCATTGCTTTGTGATATTTGATATGTATTATTTATCTTAACATCTTGTTCCATTTTCAGACGTTCTATCAGATTTTCAGTTAAATTAATTTAGCACCTACTCCTTCTTCGTCCTTGTTATCTCCCCTGGCGCCAGAGTTTCCCAACCTTCCGTCTTAAATTCAGTTTCCCTATATTACTCTAGCATCTCCAAAGGTCAGTCAATGGTTTCCTCTCCAGTCCAGCTGGTGAATCTGGGAAGTTTGAGGCAATGTTACAACTGTCTCATGTACACGGACAACCCTCTCCTCCAAACAGGTTCAAATATATGTGAGAGATGCAGCTATTTAGCCAAACTGGAGGCTGAGCTCTCTCATCTCAAAACTGGTGTAACCAGTCAGGAGGAGAAGGTAACCTCACACAACACAATTCCAGTATCACATAGTCCCACCACATCAGCGAACCAAACACATAAATACACAAAAACATACTCGGAGGCTCTAAATAAAAATCTACCTAAGCAACAGAGACCTCCAAAGCAGACATCCAAGCAAATGCTACCTCAAAACAAAACACGCACAACACATAGCCCACAAAGTCAGTGTGCCAAGCAGCCACAGCCCTTAAGGCTGAATAACACACCTGATACTCTTGTAATAGGTGACTCTATTGTCAGACACACTGACGTCTCGCTCACCAGGCTGAATAAAGAGAAGGTCATGGTGAGCTGCCTGTCGGGTGCTAGGATCTGCCACATAACGCAAGCACTCAGGTCACTCCAAAGCAAATACAAATATGACTCAGTCATTGTACATGCTGGTGTGAATGACCTGAGATGTACCTCCCTGGACTACATGAAAAGAGACATAGAGGAGCTCTCTGATCATGTAGCCCAGGCTGGTATGACCCTGACCTTGAGCAGTATCTTACCCTCACCTAGAATGATGCCACAGTACAAAGACAAAATGATCGATTTTAACAATTGGCTAAAATTTTGGTGTCATTCAAAGGGGATCCAGTGTCTGTCAGCCTGGGATGACATGCTCGACAAGCCACGTTGCTTCACTAGGGACGGCTTGCACCTGCCACCACTGGGCTTTTGGATATTGGCAAAGGCTCTTGCCACCCCCATAGTGCCTTTTTTAGGCAAGGCTCAAAAGTCAAACCCCCCCCCATAGACAGCACAAGGAACAATAAACTAAGGGTAATGCTGCTTAACGCCAGAAGTCTTATCCTCAAGATGCATGCACTCGAAGCTCTCCTCAGTATGGAGAACATCGATATTTGTGCAGTGACAGAAACCTAGTTTAAGGCTCCAGAGAGCACCCCAGCACTACCAGGCTATACCTCATATCATGCTTTTCAGCCCCAAAACCCGGACCGAACCACAAAAGGCGGGGGAGTTTCCATATTTATCAAGGATATCCACACCTCCAGGTTAGTGGCATTGCACGAAGTATCGGAGACCATCCATGTGCAACTAACAGTGGGCAAGACTGCTTTTCAGTTTATAGCATCCTACAGACCACCCTCTCAAAGTCAGGAATCCCACTCGGCTTTCCTGAAAACATTGGAGAACATGAAGATCTCTCCGAACACCATTATATTGGGCGACTTCAACTACCCAAACATTGACTGGGAGCACTACTCAAGCCCCAGCACCTTAGCCCAAAGGTTCCTGGAAATTATAAACTCAAATGCTATGGAACAACTAGTCACCACTCCCACAAGAGGGGACAACATACTAGACCTGATCATTACCAACATGGGGACTCTATGCTCCACACCAGAAGTATATCCCTCATTGGTAAGATCAGACCATGAATTAATTTCACTGGATGTCCACATCCCGACCCCACCCCCAGCCCAGAAAACCACAGTGAAAAACTTCTCAAAAGCGAACTTCTCACTTCTCAAAACTGAAGTGGAATCCTTCAAGGCCCCAGGGCCAGTGAAAACTAAGGCCCAAACTGCAGAATCCTATATAAACACATTCTACGGACATCTCCAGGAATGCATGGATCATGCTATCCCAAACAAAACCAAGGCCCAATCATCCAAAGGCAGGCATCCAGTCTGGTGGACCCCTGCCATAAATAAAATGTACAACAGAAGGAGGAAGCTACTACATGATAGAGCAAAATCCCTAACAGGGAAGGCATCTCTGATCAGTACTAGCAAAAAATTACGATCCCTCATAAAATCCTTCAAGGCCAGCTTCGAGAGAAAAATTGCACAGGACACCAAAGACAATCATAAGGCTTTTTTCAGTTATGTTAGGAACCTAGGATGCAACTCCCAGACTTGTTCTGAGTTGATTCTAAACGACAAAAAATACACTGAACCCACAGACATCGCCAATATCCTGGCAGACAGGTTCAGTGCAAACTTCTCCCCAAAAGAGCAAGTATCTATTCCGGCAGAGGGCTGCCTCCCAAACATCTCTGATGCTCAGGTGAAGGCTGCCCTCTCCAAAGCAAAAACACTGCTTCCATGGGACCAGATGGCGTCCCAGGTTGCATCCTACATGAACTCCAAGAGGAACTAATCCCTCAAATAAAACAGCTATACAATCTCAGCCTCACTACAGGATATGTGCCCACAGAATGGCGTACAGCAACAGTGGTCCCACTCCACAAAGGTGGAGCCTCTACGGACCCTGGAAACTATCACCCCATAAGCCTGACTAGCTTAGTCTGCAAGGCTATGGAGAGGATCATCATGGAGCTCATAAACAAAGACACTGGGGACCTACAGACACTAGATCCTACCCAGTTCGGCTTTGTCAAGGGCAGATCCTGCCTTTTGAACCTGGTTGACTTCTTCGAAACAGTCACCAAAGCCATAGATGAAGGAGTGGTAGTCCACGCAGCCTATCTGGACCTTGCAAAGGCATTTGACACAATACCCCACTCGGGCATCATAGATAAGCTATCCAGCTTAAATATAAACCCCTATGTCACAAGATGGGTCACAAACTGGCTCAAAGACAGAACCCACAGAGTGAGAGTTGCTGGAGCCATGTCAGACTCGAAACTGGTCACAAGTGTCATCCCACAGGGTTCTGTCCTGGGACCACTCTTGTTCGGTATATACTTTTCCGAGGTACAAGCAAACGTGGGAGGACTATGGCTCACCAAGTTCGCAGACGACTGCAAACTGGGCGCCATAATCGACTCTCCAGCTGACACAAACATCCTTCAAAAAGGTCTCACAGAGACAGATAACTGGTGCCAGTGCCATGGTTTAAAGCTAAATGCCAAAAAATGTATAGTCATACCCTTTGGCAAAAACAATGTGCCCACAAATTACCACATAGGCGGAAACCCATTAAGTACAGAGAAAGTTATTAGGGACCTGTGGACCCAAGTTGATAGCAATCTCTCCTTTGAAAACCACATTGCCAAAGTGGTTAGAAAGACCTTCTACATAGCCCACCTCATCACGAAGGGTTTCACATCTAGATCAAGAGAGGTAATCGTGCCCCTTTATTCATCCCTCATCAGGCCCATCATAGAATACAATGCTCCTTTTGGGATGTACCTTACCCGACACCTGCAGCAATTAGAAAGACTGCAAAAGTATCTCACCAAGAGGATCAAGGGTCTCAAACAGATGCCATATGCTGCTCGGTTAAAAAAACTCCAGCTCTACTCAGTTGCATACCGCCTACTTTGAGGCGATCTATGCCTGACATACAAAGCTATGTCAAATCCAGAATTAATGGACATGCTCCACCTCAGTAAATCTAAATCCCTTAGAGCCACACGCTCGAGGGACTTGAACCTCAGCACAAAAATAAAAAGAACTTGCTGGAGGGACAGGTTCATAACCCAGAGGCTCCCTTCGCTCTGGAATAAAATTCCAGTTCATGTGAGGCAGAGCACCTCACTGAATCTCTTCAAGAAGAATCTTGATAGGTGGATGGGGGATCGTAGGTTTGTCCCAGGGATTACTCCCGTGTCACTATTAGACAGAGGCACAGTAAACTAAACCTTAAAAAGGGCACAGTATACTCAAATCAAGGGGTGGCATGAGCCATACAAAATCGGGCTAGGCTTATAATTGCCCCAGGGCAGATAGCCTAGTATGAACCTATGAACCTATGAATCTGTTTGTCCTTACCCTCTTCCTCCCCTGTGTTTGAACAGTTTTATTTTTGGTTTCACATTTCCTACTTGTTGCACTCCTCTTAGTGTACTACAGTTTTTTTTATAAACATCTTGTGTGAACATACCTCTCAACCTTTTAGAACAAGAAATCTGGACAAAGCCGAACAAAATGGGGGGCAAAGGCCTACAAATAGGGACATGTTTTAAATATTTCTCTTATCAACTTAGAAAGTTGCTAGAGTGACAGGGTTTGTTTTAACATACATTTTCTGAAGGGTATGAAGTCTGAAACTCAAATGTATGTAATTATTTACTGACTTCACTCTGCATATCATCCCAGTGATTTGCCAGAAAACACAACTTTTATGAGGAACAGACCAAAAATATGAGCCAAAAATCTGGACAGACAGTTGAGAGGTGTGTGTGAACATTTCATTTCAATTCATATTTCTATTCCTTTTGACCATATAAATTCTCCCTATCTTTTGTTAGTGAAATTCTCTCTCTCTCTCTCTGTCTTACCTGCTTTCATAACCGTGTGTATACAAACTTACATAATATTTTCACAATAATTAAAAAGAAAACAAAGCAGTTTGATGCGCAAAGCATAATAATCCGTTAAATAGCAGCAGCAACCCTTTCTGCTGTTACCTCTGCAATTCACTGTAATTTACTTCAGTAGCTCTGCATATTTCCTCTTGTTGTACTTGTTCTTTTTCTGTATGTTAAATGATTTCTGTGAGTCTGTTGCCTATATTTACTATATGAGCACACAAGGTGCTTATGTTGTTTCCTTTTTAAAAACATTTGCAGTGTATTTTCAGAAGAAAACACAACCAAGTATATTTTCTGTTACTTTTTCTCACTCAAGAGTTAAATTCTCATTTAAATAAACCCTTTCCACAGTGCCAGCTGGTGACTAAGGTTCATAGGTTCATTGGTGAGCACTAGGCAATCAGTTTGCAGACCATTGCAAGCCTAGCCAGAAACCCTAATTATAAAATTCCCTCCAGCCTCAAGCAAGTAGGAAAAGATAGACTGAGGAGAATTTGAGGTAACACACCCAGAGCTCCAGGTTTATCTTGAAGGTGCCAAAGGTGGTACTCTGCTTGACATCTATTGCAAGTTTGTTCCGAAGGTGGGGCGATACGTTGGAATATGAATCTATCATGCCAACATGTCTTATTTATCTGCTGATGAAGATTTATTTCCTTTAGCTGCCTATTTGAAGTACCATTTGCTCTGTGACAGAATAGGAGATCAAGGGGTATTAGATATGTTATGGCCTGTAAAGCTAGACACATATAGGTTCATAGGTAAGTACTAGGCTAGCTGCTGTTGTTGGTCATTTTACGCCTATCCAATTTCCTTTTTTGTGCTCGGATTAACGTATCCCATTTGGTGAGTTAATGGCATTGAACATTCTTTAATCGACTAAGTACAAAGAAAGGCTTGCTATTTTTTTCCTGATACTAGCATTTATGAGGTCACTCATCTGTTACCTATGAATCTCTGAGGTCTGTCCAGGTGAGTGATATGTTTAGAGAAATAAGCGTCGAAGGGCACATTATATTCAATAATGGGTCTGGCGAGATACACGTAAAGGGGAATTAAGGTTTCCAGTGGAGATGATCTGGAATTAGATGAGCAAGATAGATGGCTTTCTGAACTACTGCAGAGACAGGATGGTCAAACTATAAGGAATTATCAGTATGAGTGCCTAGATCCCATATGTTATTGTTGTTCTTCCTTCATATGCAAATCAATAAACATTATATTGGAAAAAAATGTGTTGTTTACCAAAATTAATTATGTTACATATTTTCACATTTAATTTCAGGACTAATTGGTCCCCTACATACAGGTGTGCAGTAATCTATGCCTAAAGTACAAGGCACCCTCTGATCCCACCATGATGGATTTGTAGCACATCTGCAAAACAAATAGCATCAGAAATAGTCATTCTAAAAACCTAAACCTTGTTTATGACATAAAAGGACATGTTGGAGAGACAAGTATGTGTCTGAAAACATACCCCTTCTCTAGAACAGTCTTCCCACCCCCATGTGAAGCAAAGCTCATCCCTAACCCTATTCTAATGTAACTTGGACTAATGGATGGGAAATTACAATTTTACTCCTGGTTAGGCACGTATGTCACTAATGGACAGGGGAAACCTGTGAATGCTTGATGTGCAGAAGCCTATATCATAACCATATAATTCACTGGGGTATTGGCACATGTCTGCAATATTTTGGTAAATTTGTGGTAAGCTTGTCTAGGCATAAAATAGCTCTTGGGCCAATAGCCTAGTAACTACCTATGTACCTATAAGTAAGGGTTCAAATAATCCATATTTGGTGCCGATAATCAAGTAAAAGGAAGGACAAGCTTATAGGAAACACCTAAATGGGTGGAGCTAACCAGTTTGGGGAATGGGCTATACTACAACAGTCAGTTCTGAGCATGCTTACAAAATTTATAAATATAATTGGTTATACTCTATTACACATAATATATAGTCTTCCAAAAGAAGTCTTTTTCTTTAGAATACATGACAGCACTAGTTGTAAAGTGGTTTGATAGGTTTGGTACCACAAAGTTTAACATCTCTAAAAAGAGGAGTGTTTAACTTTGCTTATAAAAAAACTACTTACTTGAGCATAGCTCTCAACATTCCATCTCGAAAATGAAGAACACTGCCTCATAATGTGGAACAAATGGGCAAAATATGGAACACTTACTAACAGCTTAACAACTTCAGCTGCAAAGCTCATAGAATGGTTAAAATGTGATATTTTTGATTATAGAATGCCTCTTTTAATGAATTAATATGATTCAAGTCTATTTACCATGGATATCAGTTAAAGAATTGTTAACACTGAATCTGTGACAGACCTTTTCAGTGTGAATCTTTGAGGAACATGAACTTTTTAACACCCCAAATGAGGAACATTCCTGGTAATGAGGTGCAGTATGTTTGAGAGGTATGTACTTGAGTACACTTGTGATGAAAGCATGTGTACTGTTTTCACATACGAGGATTTCATATAATGACATCATGTGAAAACTTAAGAAGGTAAGTGATTGCTCCCATTCCACACCTTCACACTTTCCTATTCTAATGTCAAGGATGCCCAGCTCTCACAGACAGTCACACTTTGTAACAGTGAGATCTCTAAGTCAATGCTATTTTACTATTAAATACTACAATGTGTGTCAACACCAAATGCTGCAGCTTTAGATTAGTTTCAGATTTTCAGAGCATCACATGTGTCATCTAGTCCTACTGTTTAAAGATATTACAAGAGAAACATAAGGAAAAATGCTAATGTTTATTGAGCTTCATATTCTGTAGTGTCTGAAGATGCTGCTGCTTCAATAAAACTTTTTAGCTACAGCTCTGTATTATACTCAAAGAAACACTATTTAATACTGGCTTTGAAAACATTTTTTCGCGGGCGCTATCCTTAATGGACTATTCAAGTTTATAGATGAAAGCATTACAATAACAATCTCTGCAGTAGTATGGAACCATATAAATCCCTTTATGCCCCTAATCCTCTGAGGATTTTTTTTTTTGCATTTTCTTACTTAAATAAAAAGTCAATTTGTCTGTTCTTTAGTTGTGTAAACAAATCAATAACTTGCTGTTCATTATATTCCATATCATCTACTTTTCTACAGAGATCATGAACAATGCATTCAGTCTTTCTTGCCCTATAGCACTAAGAAAAAATGTTTAAATATTTTTCAGTCTTGAAAAGCATCTTTTACCCTCAGCAGTTAATACTTGGTGTACTGGTTGCAGTGAACAACAAAGTGAAAGTCTTTCAATTACTCAGTAGTTAATGAATTGTTAAGCAATAATTTTAGTATCTAAACAGCACTGTAATTTTTTCCAAAGTTTTATCACAATGATACAGCACTCCAAGATCAGTTCTGAATTTTTCCTTTAAAAATAATAGATAAGCTTCCACAGCTAAGATGTTTCCTGGGGACTATTTTGTATATTGTGAAAAGTTTTCAGTCAGTAGCAGATGAGATGATTGGATAAGCCCAGTTTGCTGAAACTGTGAGTTTGACTGGAACTTTATCACATGACAAGTTTAATTTGCAGCAGCAAAGTCTAGTGCAGTGGATAGTATTCTGGCGGTCTCTATCTATACTTTGTCAAAATCACCTACTTTTGAAGATGCACTTTTGCACTTGTGTCAGTATTTGATCTGACATTGTCTATTGCATTTAACAATCTGTATGTGTTCTTTCGGAATTTGGTTACATCAGTAATGTGGTGTTGAATTGCCTGTATAGATTGTTGACAGGAGCATTATACAATGGAAAATAATCAGGTAAAATAAAAACTCTTCATTTTGAAGCCGTCTCTTTAGTCTGTTTGTTTCTCTTACAGTTATTACTGGGGGTGTAGGATATGGTGACAAATGATAGGATCATTTAATGAATCCCAGATACTTTTACCATGCACTGTGCTACTATATTATCCAGAGCAGTTTGTCACAGTACTGTTCACAAGAAAAATGCTGGAATTCCACAAAGACTTAAAATAAATGTCCTCGCTTTAGGAATCTGTGATGCTCTTCTTTCCCTCACCAAATGAAGTCAATTTGCAAAGCAATGTCCATACTAAGTATATTTAAAAACCTGGCTTATGATTGTTTGGTCATCATGCTCCACTCTACTCATGACAGATGCACCATTATAACCCCAGTTATTTTCATTCAGGGATCCAATTCCTTCCTGTAGCAATGTCAGTAATATTTATTGGAACTAGTACCTCGGGTTCAACATCTCTTTAAAGAGTTGTTGAACACAAGGCGCTGAATAAAGCCTTTTTGGCCTTATTCCATCTCCTCTGTTTCTTTGTAGATTTGAGATAGCACCCTCATTTTGGGTTAGTGATTTGAAACTGTTATTCTGAAACTGTTTTAATAACTGTTTTTAATGGCAATTTGTCAATTAGAGTTAATTAATTGTAAGTGTATTTAAAGAATTGTGGGTAGGTTATTTGATAACTGATGAAGTCTTGTATATGGATACGAAAACACGGTGAGTCAGTTAATGGGTTAAAGGATTGTATTGGAATAAACAGTTTATTTTTGCCTTTACTTCTGGTTGCGTTCTGGACCTCTTATAGTGCATGTTGCAGTTTCTTTTTTGAGTTGTCACCTTTTAGATGTTGTTTGGCACTGAGTTTCTTCCTTTGATTTTTGACTCTGACACCCTTCCCATGGGGCCCTGCCTGAAGTGTTGATGGCAGGGGCAAGCAGAGATCTGACTCTATCAGCTGCAAGAGGAGCCTTTCCAGACAGCAGATGCAGGCTTCCATCAGTGGTATAACATTCCCCCCATCATCTCCAGCATCTCACTGCAGGTTATGAAATCAGCACTCCTGGGAAAAATAAACAAATGCAGGTTCTGTAAAACAGAACTGGAAACAGTCGCACATCTTGTTGGTGGACGTGATAGATTAATGGCAGAGGGCCTATATACTGAAAAGCATAATAATTTGGCAAGACTTGCATTAGGGATTGTGAAACATTACAATACTGAAGTAGCTGAGAGAAGCACAAGCCACAAAGCATTATAGAGAATGATGACGTTTATATCACCTAGGATCACCCATTACCAACAGTTGAAACAATAGATGCAAGAAAACCAGATATAGCAGTCCATGAAAAGAAGACAAAGCAGCATTGATCATTGAAATTGCTACACCCAGTAATTACAGTGTCTTATGTACAGAGAGACATAAAGTAATAAAATACCAGAATTTGCAGGCAGAAATGAGGGCAATGTGGAAGATGGATACCCAAACTGTTTCAGTAGTAGTAGGAGCAATGGGTCTAATAAAAAAAGAATCTACAGTCATATTCAGATATACTACAGATATGTGTATCTCCATGTGAATTGCAGAAGGAGTCAGTTCTGGGCACATTGTGGGTGCTGCAAAGAGCACTTTTGGCTAACATCAAAGATTAAAGCAATACTAATTTCATAAACTTTAATCACAGTTTGACTTAGGAAAGGGATCCATTCCTGTCATGGCATTACAAACCCAAAAGACTTGGAAAAATTAAACCATGTGACAAAACCAGTACCGAGGGCAGTGCCACTGGGGGGAAGAGTGGTGTTCCCAGCTAATGAAGCATTTCCAGGGGCAGGAGAGGTGAACACTCCAGCTACAGGGAAGGCTGCCCAAGATGCAGGTTGAGGAGATCCAATGGACCCACCTTGGCCTTGTCACTGACATTCGTGAACAACTGAAAAATGAATGGAAAGAAATAAAACATCAAACATAAAATAATTTTAAAAGAAAGGATAGTGATGATGGGAAGAGAGGGGAGAGAAGAAAAAAATCAAATCTGCATAACATCAGTATAGTTAATCGATGAAATGTTTAATGAATGCATCATAGAAATATATACGTACTGCTGTATAAAGCTACAATCTGATTAACTGCATGAGTATATGATATAAAATGTTACTATGTGTTATCTTAACATGCCTGACTAGCTTGGTCTGCAAAGCTATGGAAAGGATCATCATGGACCTCATAAATAAAGATATTGGGGACCTACAGACACTGGATCCTACCCAGTTTGGCTTTGTTAAGGGCAGATCCTGCCTCTTAAACCTGGTCGATTTCTTTGAAACAGTCACCAAGGCCATTGACGAGGGGAAGGTGGTCCACACAGCCTACCTGGACCTTGCAAAAGCCTTCGATACAATACCCCACTTGGGCATTATAGATAAGCTCACCAGCTTAAATATAAACCCCTATGTCACTAGATGGGTTGCAAACTGGCTCAAGGACAGAACTCATATGGTTAGAATTGCTGGAGCCATGTCAGACTCCAAACCAGTTACAAGTGGTGTCCCACAAGGCTCAGTCCTGGGACCTCTCTTGTTCGGTATATATTTCTCTGAGGTACAGGCCAACATGGAATAACTGTGGCTGACCAAGTTCGCAGATGACTGCAAACTGGGCACCATAATTGACTCTCCAGCTGACACAAGCATCCTCCAAAAGGGCCTCATAGAAACAGACAACTGGTGCCAGAGCCATGGCCTCAAGCTAAACACCAAAAAGTGTATAGTCATCCCCTTTGGCAAAAACAAAGTGCCCACAAATTACCACATAGGTGGTAATCCATTAAGTACAGAAGAAGTAATTAGGGACCTGGGGACCCAAGTTGATAGCAAT
Organism: Protopterus annectens; assembly: GCF_019279795.1. Lineage (NCBI taxonomy): Eukaryota > Metazoa > Chordata > Ceratodontiformes > Protopteridae > Protopterus > Protopterus annectens. The sequence goes on along the minus strand of NC_056725.1, from coordinate 1,372,335,628 downwards.
CTCTCATTTGACAACCACGTGGCCAAAGTGGTTAGAAAAACATTTTATATAGCCCACCTAATCATGAAGGGATTCACATCTAGATCAGGGGAGGTCATTGTGCCTCTTTACTCATCCCTCATCAGGCCCATAATTGAGTACAATGCCCCTTTTGGAATGTACCTTACCAGACACCTGCAGCAACTGGAAAGACCCCAAAAGTACCTCACCAAGAGGATCAAAGGGCTCAAACAGATGCCATATGCTGCCGGTTAAAGAAAGTCCAGCTCTACTCAGTGGCATACCACCTGCTCAGAGGCGATCTGTGCCTGACGTATAAAGCAATGTCCAACCCGGAATTAATGGACATGCTGCACCTGAGAAAATCCAAATCCCATCGAGCCACGTGCTCGAGAGACTTGAACCTCAGCACTGAAATAAATAGGACATGCTGGAGGGACAGATTCATAACCCAGAGGCTCCCTTCACTCTGGAATAAAATCCCAGTCCAGGTTAGGCAGAGTCCCTCATTGACTCTCTTCAAGAGGAATCTTGATGAGTGGATGGGAGATCGTAGGTTTACCCCAGGTATCACTTCTTTGTCACTGTTAGACAGAGGCACAGTATACTAACCTCGAAAAAGGGCATAGCAAAATTAATTTAAAATGGGTGGTGAAAACCAAACACTCTTTGGCTAGGCTTATAAATGCCCTAGGGTAGATAGCCTAGTATGAACCTATGAACCTATGAACCTATGCTGGACACAGGTAGCAGTTCTAGCATGTGTAGCTGTGCCTGTGATGGTTGTGGTTAGAAATAATAATCTGTCTTGTCTATATAATCTGTCTATAAAGTGCTGGGACAAAACTGTGAGTCAGTGACCACCTGTCATTCTATCTCTATTTGGTTTTCTAACAAAAGCAGGTATACAGGAATCAAACTGCAAAGGCCACAGTAACTGTATTGTTCATACCCTGTATAGTATCCAAACTGCACTATAAATACTTGCACATTTAAATATACCTGCATTTAACATTATTTCTTTACTTATTTATTTGTACTTGTTTTCTACGGTAGAGCACTAATCTTCACAGACCATTTTCAGACTCAGTCTGGGAGTGGTGTCTGATTAAGTCACTTGCTCAAAGTCACACAATTAGGCAATGGAGGCTGAGGCAGTTGAAGATTGAACCATCCAGGGTGACACCCATGCATACTGCTGTTACATATCTAATGTAATAGCAAACATTTTTAACACACACATAATCACAGACAGAAAGAAAATAATATGCACCCATGTACCAAGAAAGCCTTTCCATCTTCCTCAGATACAGAAGACAATTCTCCTGTATTGTTTCCGAAGCTGTACAATAAAGTATACTACCCAATAGACTGGACAGATCCTTACAATACATAGCAAGTGCCCCTACTCTAACTTCTATCCATTGGCTAAGAAGGTCAGGCTGGGCCCCCAAGAATCACTGTATTGGTGCTTGCACTGTTCACCAAGTTAGGGTATGCCAGTGACATCAGATACCATTCTGGTAAGACAGTGCCAGGCATTCACTTTATGCTACAGACCTTCATAGGTGCTCACAAGTAGGTTCCTGTTGGTGCCTTATGTAGCAGATATAGGTAGAGCTTTGAGTCTTTGTTACTACCAACAATGTGTCCTGTCATGCACGGTGCCATTAGAAGTCATGGCCACTCAGTAGGTCTCATACCAGGCAGCTGTCTCAGATATCTTGCACATTAATGCCTGCTAATTTTTTTTGGCAAGTGTCACACAACATAGTGCATCTTAGCAGTGTGAGTAGAGGCAGGATACCCAAACTAAAGCACAGAAAATGTTGGCATTTAAGGGAGTTATACAGATGTGAAAAATGTTATTAAATGTGTGTACTATTTATGTCATGCTTAACTATGAGAGTAGATTTGGTTTTCAGCATCTCCATCAGCTACAAAAGTAACATATTCCAGGACATCTTGTTGGGTTGATTGACCTGCCAATGCATTTTCAGTGTCCTCTGCAGATGCTAATGCAAATGCATGAGAAAGACAGAGCCTCTTAGAAAGTGTAATTCAGTAATACAGTGTTTCATTTGCATAACTAACTTGCTCATCGGCCAGAATTTGCATTATATAAAGCCTACCTGTTCCATAAGTCTAATCTCACTATAAAAGATTACTGATGGGGAGTTTAACAATTTGCAATCCCAGGTGCACAAGCTATGTGTACCAGGACCTACATTTTTTCTTTGTGAGATAAGTTTGAACTTTCTAATGTTGCACTTAGCTGCTCTGCTCCAAACAGATGCTGCTTTATTAAACTGCTTAGGGAATGTACTGTATGAAAGTGTGTGGTAATACTTGTAAGCTACAGCTGTATTCAAGTACAGTTACATCAGGTATGCTAATCAAACGTGGATATCTTAGGGACAAATAGATGGATGTAAATGAGCAATTCAGCAGTAAAGTTTCACACATGCATTTTGAGAGTCAGTTGTACTATAAAATGCAAAACTTAAATTAAAGTTTTACTGGTGTCAGATGTGTCTGCTGAAGTTGAAGTTATGAATAAGTTGTTATAACTGCTGTCCTGCACTTATTCTCATATGTATACTCTACATGCAGTATGTGAGTAAAGTTACCTTAAGGGATAGACACTTCACAAAATTTAAAAGTGCTACATTCAGCAGCATTATGTGCCACAGGTGTAGGTATACTGTGGTAGAGGTGATGTTAAGGCTTAGATATATGTAGCTTGACTGCTTGCCACTAGCTGCAATACACATTGCTATGTAATCCACACACAGACTACATAATGCTACTGCTTTGGGCAATGACACCCCTGTTGGGCAAAAACCTAGAATATATGTTTGCCACAACATGTAGCTGAAAAGCACAGCTGTCTGTCACTGGATGAGGTACCTGTATTGTGCCTGCAGGCAGTCTGCTCTTAAATGGGTCATGCTCCTTTCATTTCCCATTATCTGTGCTCCTATTTATACTTATTTATTGCTGCTTATGCATACAAGCCTATGAAGTCAAAGGCATGCCATGTGCAAGGTCAGCCACAGTCAGTGGTGTTTTGTGGTAGACCATTATCTGCTTTTGTCAACTGCAGCCTTGACATACCAGGTATACTGACCATCTTTTCACCTTGGAGTGAGGCTGGGCACAATGTACCAAAGATGTATGAATAGTGGGTATTAATATTTACCTTTGTGTGTGTTACAATATATATATATATATATATATATATATATATATATATATATATATATATATGGGTCTATATTATAACATCGAAGTCTTAAAACTTTGAATGCTATAATATTGAACCATTTAGACTGAAAGACTATAACATCGAACACTCAGAAAAGCAAATTTTTTCCCAGGGAAAAAATTTGCTGTTCCGACAAACATACACACAACACAAGCACACCAAAATAAATAATCCACACACATACACTTCACAAAACCCTACACTAAACCATACATACACCACTAGCTATCCACTTACCTTAACCCAACCCTAACCCTAAGGTCCCTAACTATCACACACTCACCTTACCTGCTCCCTAACCCTAAAGTCCCTATCGCACACTCACCTTACCCACTCCCTAACCCTAAAGTCCCTATCGCACACTCACCTTACCTGCTCCCTAACTCTAAGGTCCCTATCGCACACTCACCTTACCCGCACCCTAACCCTAAGGTCCCTATCGCGCACTCACCTTACCCGCTCCCTAACCGTAAGGTCCCTAGCTATCACGCACTCACCTTAACCCAATCTGTTTGCACATTTACCTTAACACAGTCCATAACCTTCACTCCGCAGTCGAGGAAATAGTGAAGCTGCAGAAATGGCCCACCAAATACTTTCCCTAGGAAAGTATTCAATATTCTGCAGGTTTGCTATTTTCAGCGTTCGGTGCATAGGGTTTGATATTATAACATTCAAAGTTTTAAGACTTCAATATTATAATATAGACCCAGAGAGAGAGAGAGTGAGAGAGTGTACAAACCAGTAACACACAGACCAGCACAGTGCTTTAAGTTGTATGTATCAAATATACTGACATGCATATTGTCTTATAAGTTACTATTTCCTCAGACAGCATTATCCTTGCCTAATGCAAGTCACAAAATTGCAAGTGCTCCCTTACAGAGAATGAGATCTTTTTGCAGACCCTCTGACTCCTTGATCCATGGTTATGCCTCTCAGCTCTCCAAAATTTCACAGAATATCCAGATTTTTGCCTCATTTCTTGATCTGTTCCTCAAAAGATTTGTAGTTTTCTGGCAAATCACTGAAGACTGAAGTCACTAAATAATGACAGATATCTGAGTTTCAGAAATCATCCATCCATCCATCCATCCATCCATCCATCCATCCATCCATCCATCCATCTATCCATCCATCAATTCTCCACCCCTTTTGCCATTCATATAATTCAGAAAAGAAACATGATAATGCAAGAACTGTTCTTTAATCAACTTTCTACATTTATAATAGCACTATTTTAAATTTGTCTCTGATTTTGGCTATTTGACCCCCTTTCCTTTGTTCAGAATTCTTGTGATAAGTGGTTGAGAGGTATATCAGTAGATGATAAATCTCACAGGCCAAACTGCGATCATTCTTGGCAAGATGTGATTAATGATATAAATGCTGCTGGTGGTCAGAGCAAAGATGCAATCAGGTCAGATGCCAGGCTATCAACATAAAACATTCTCCTAAAGAGCATGCTGCCAATCTGATGCAGGAGATTATGGTAATGGGAGGTGGTCTGTTAGCTGAAACACTGTTAACTGAGACAAAGAAGTTACTTGTTGCTGTTCATAAGGGTGCCAGAGTCATTCTTAGGCCACAGTGAGGTGCTGGATATTGGACCTGAGCTCAAGCTGTCTCTGAGAATCTCCATTCGAGATGCCCCAGTGTGTGTCACTGCATGTTTTAGGTGACGTCTTACTGGGTAAATTGAGTCTGCACTGCTTATCATTACATGTTACATCTATTTTTTATATACAAGCATCTGGACTTCAAACTTGAAGACTAGTAGGACTAGGTAAAATCTTTTTATATTCTGCCACTTTATGTACTAGCTAGTACTCATCCATTCACTGAGATTCAAGTACTGGTGAAGGACCTTATTTATTGTGGGTATTTTCATTTGGTGTCTTCACATGTGAATTGTGTCAGGCTCCTCACTATGGATAAAAATTGTCATTGTCTGAGTCATTTATAAACAAAGATATGGCATCTAGATCCAAAGAAGTCATTGTTCCACTGTATTTGGCATTCATCAGAGCAATCATTGAGTACAATGCCCCCTTTGGTATGTACTTAACTAGGCCTGTCTAATAACTGGAACATCCACAGAGGTTTTTCATTAAAAGAATACAAAAGAATAAGTAAAATGTCCTATGCAGACTGCCTCAAGACTCTATTCCTGTATTCTGTCTCCTACAGTCTGTTGAGGAGAAATCTATGCCTGGCATACAGGACATTGTCAGAGTCCACTCTAATGGACCTCCTGCATATCCACAAAACAAACAGCAACCCCCATTCTAAAGACTTACACCTTGCCCAGGACCTGCTGGAGATACAGGTACATATCCCAGAGACTACCCCATCTACGGAACAGGCTCCCTATCCATGTGAAGCAGAGTTCCTCCCTAAACCAATTCAAGTGTAACTTGGACAACTGGATGAGAACAGGAAATTCACCCTTGGATTGGCACCTATGTCTCTAATTGACACAGGCAACCTGTAAATGGTTCAACTCCCAGGCCCCTGCTTGTAAATGTTTCATCTTCCAAACCCTACTTACACTTATCAAGGGTACCAGAACTTGCTGGAGTTTTGGGATGCATTACTAGGCTTAAAAAGGCTAGTATGGTCATTAGCCTAGTAAACACCTATGAACCTATGAAGGACAAAGATTCACAGACAGGTCTAGCTGGGAAGGGATGTGTCCTCCTACAACACAGTCTCACAGCATTGCTGCCAGCTCTACTGAGCACGAGGAAGACAGAGGCAGTCAGCATGGTGGTGGTGGCTGTAGATGTCATGGATACTGGACATCCAGAAAACTGGCTGCCTCTTTGTCCATGACCCAGCGAATGTGCAGGGTGAACACAGAGGCATAAGCTATCAACAACTTGCTAAGATGATATGCATTTTACATTGTGTACAAGATGTCCTGAGAGACTGCATGCCCCTTATGTGTAATGGACGCACTCTGTAGGCAACTTGTACAACCCATGTCCCCTTGTGTACAAAGGATGCATGCCAGACACATGTCCCATGACCACTGCACCTCTGTCTGCAGTCTTGAGGAGCATTTTGGGAGGGAGACATAGGCCAGACACATGCAGTGACACCACTTCCACCCCATCATGCAGTGTGGAGGTGAGTAGGTTCAGATGTGGATGTCCATGAGGTTGTGGAACTTATATCACAGAAATGTCTGATATGGAGAATCACTCCTGTTTCTGCAGCACATCTTCCTCGAGGCAGGGGCTGGAGATTACCTGTGTCATCCCCAAGAGAAAGTGGTCACAGCATGTATGCACATCTTGTGTGGATTCCCCGGACCTATCTGGACAAGCTCACTGGAGACACTCACACACACACACACACACACACACACACACACACACACACACACACACACACACACATGCATACCACATATATACACACACACACGCACACACACACACACACACACACACACACACACACACACACACACACACACACACACACACACACACACACACACACATCTCCAATACCCACTGTGAAGAAATTAGACAATGTTATTTGTGCTACCATGCGTGGCTGATTTTTTATACATAGTTTCAGATTAACCTGCATATTATATGCCAGCATGACTAGCTATGATATTGTAAATAGGCTCTTTCATGTTGATTTATGATCTGCTTGTACAGAATGCTTTAAAAACTTGAACAGTGTCCTTTTACATTTCTAACTGCATATGTTTGTGAAGAAAGATTCTAAAGACAAACTGTCTCTGATACAGCTAATTCACAGAGGATGTCATTAAAATGTTGACAGTTGCTATGTGTTACTGTCAGAAGCTGAAAGACAGGAAGGAACTTTAGTAAACAGCTGTTGGTTGATTTTCAAAATATGAAATGAAAATTAGAACTGGAACAGTTGAGACAGTTAGGCTGTTCTATAAAAGACCCCTGCTGAAGTCAGTTGACAGTTGTCAGTTACAGTTATCAGTTGCCAGTTAAGAGCCAATTGTGAGTTTTTCACAGATGTATTGTGCAGTGGATACCCAAATGGACTCACCAAGAACTGTAAGCTTGCCTTTGCTCTGTTGTAATAATTTAGTTTAGATCAGGGACAGAGTTCTTTAGTCAGATAGGAAATTATAATGAATCAGTTAGATCAGTTAGAGTTTTTTCTGAATGTTGGATTTCTTTCCTACAGTATTGATTTCATTTTCATGGTGATTGAGTTCTGTTTGCTTATTGGAAATTCTCTTCAACAAGATAACTGGTACAAATGACAAAACTTGTAAAAAAGCCAGACCAGGTTTGACGTCATACAGAGACTTAATTGGTACACGAACAAACAGCAATCCACTAACAAAGGTCCTAAGTGCTTTCACCCATCAATACATAGGGCATCATCAGAGTGCTTATTGGAAATGACTGTTCATTTTTTAATCATTTTCCTCATTATTAAATATTATTATTAACTTACATTGTGGCTGGTCAATCATTGTTTTTCTTTAGTGATTTGAGAGTGCTTATATTTGCCTTGATAACTCCTGGGCCACTCCAAAAGCCTGGCTGCTTAGGTCATATGCTATAATTTGTTTTAATATCTATTTTTTATAATTGGACACTCCTTTAAAAAGGCATGAAGACACTGATTGGTGGCAGCATTACCATATTATTTTTGGGGAAGGGACACAGCTGGAAATGTGTGTCAGGCTTTCCTAGAAGTGTTTGGATGTGAGAATTAATTTATTTAAGTGTCAGGAGTCTTAAACTGAAACACATTGCTCTGAAGTGTGTAATAAGGAGTTACATTAGGGGTGGAAAGAAGTATACAGTCCAGTCCCAGGCTATAGAGTGTGTTTCTGTTGTGCTCTTAGGGGAAATGTGAAATATTACTTATGTTTAAGTGACAGTCTCATATTGGAATCAGTAGAGAGGATTGAAGGTCTTTAGTTACTGACCCAGGATAGTAAGGGGCATCACATTATTTGGTGACAGTTCAGTGGGATATTTTCTGGATGTCACATTAATTGGTGACAGTGGTGTGGGATTTTTAATTGGACTTCAGTAGCTTTTGGGTAGTTGTCATTAAGATATGCACTCTCAACAGCCTCAGAGTAAATATACAGGATCTCAGCTGACTGCAGTTTTATTTATTTTTAATTAGTTAGTCAGGGACAGCAGGCAAATATGTCAGCAGAAGACTACAGTAAGGTGGCAAAGAACCAGTTGGCCAAGGAGTGTGAAGCCAGAAGACTGGTGCATGCCAGCTTGACTAAGAAAGTAATGATTTCAGCCTTAGTTGCAGCGTCAGCTCAGGCTACTGGTTTAGAGGATATCCAGTTTGGTATTGGGGATTTGCAGCCTACCAAGACAGAATAGTCCACATTTACTTCAGAGGACCTGAGAATTCATCTAGAGTTAAGGAAACTGGAATTGGAGGCTGAAGAAAAGGAGAGAATGCAATGTCTGGAGGCTGAGGAAATGGAGAAGCAGTGCTGATATGAACTGGAGGCTGAGGAGAAGCAGCATCAGTATGAACTGGAAGTCAAATGACTGGAGACTGAAGAGGTACTGCACCTGGAAGCCCAATGACTGCAGGTTAAATGTTTAGAAGCTGAGGAAAACAAGAGACAGTGTCAGCATGAAGTGGAGCTTCTTACCCATTGAGAGGGTCATAGAGGTGATGGTGAAGAGAATAACCAGACACCAGAAGCTGTAAAAGTCAGTAAAGATTTTCCTCAGTACAGGGATGGGGATGACTTTGATAGTTTTATTCATATATTTTAAAGGGTATGTAGACAGTATGATGTTGACTGTGTATTCTGGGTTCGGCTTCTGACTTCCTTACTCCATGGTAAAGCTATTCAGGCCATGTCAAAATTGTCTGATGTAGATTACTTGAATTATGTTAAAGTTAAGAACTGCCTTCTAGAGTGTATTAAACTAACAACTGAAGTTTATAGAAAAAAGTTTTGTGAACATAGACACAAGGCAGATGAAAGTGTACGTAATTATTTTGCTGATTTAAGTACTTACTTTCACAGATGGGTGAGTGGATGTCAGATCACCAATTCTGAAGGACTGGCAGACCTTTTGGTGAGGGAACAAGCCCTTAGTACTTTTCCTGATGATATGAGAATCTGGTTAGCAGACAGAGAGTGTAACTCTGAAGAGGTATTGGGGAGAAAAGGGGATCTCCATGTAGCAAGCAGAGCACCAGTGCATAAGAAAGGATACCCAGTGCTGCATATGGACATAAAGGAATCCATGGCTGGCAGACTAAACCACTCCAACAGGGGAAACTACTAGTCCAAGTACATGGTTAAGGATCAGATGTTTTAAATGTAACCAGAGGGGCCACATAGCAGTTAAATATCCATTGAGACAAGGTAAGAAACAAAAGGTGAGGGAGCCAACAGGGATGACAAACTGCCAGTGGTAAGTTGTTTAGAAGCAACAGGGGTGCCAGTCTATCACCAAAATTTATAACCTATCTTAGTAGAAGGGAAACAGGTTACTGCTAAGAGAGGCACAGCTTCTGATATAACCATCGTGAGGCCTGCAGTTGTTAGAGAAGAGCAGTACCTGCTTGGACAGTCCACTTCAGTCAGAGCTTTGGGAGGGACCCTATTCCAAATACCTTTGGCTAGGGTTTATCTTGACTGTGAGGGTGGAAGAGAAAGCAAACAGGTAGGTCTGTCTGAGGATATTCCTGTAGATGTCCTGATAGGGCATGACTTTGATGATGCAGTACCTTGTGTGCATGCAGTGACATACAGTCAAGCTTGGAAACAGGTGTGTAGGTCCAGTAGCCTGGGGGAGGCCCAGACAGATATCATACCTGAAGCTAGGACTGGCATGGTGGCTGCTTCAGAGAAGGAGCTATCCTGTAGCAGTACATCTGAAAGTGAGCCACAGCTGCTGGTAGGTACTGATAGTCCCTTGGACACTGTGACAGCAAAGATGGAGGTGAGTGGTAGTACCCAGACTGACAGTGAGGCAAAACTGTCGGAAGTTATTTAGCTTCCTGTGGAAAGGGAGCTTGTGTTTGACAATTTTCCTGCAGATGTCCTGATAGGGAATTACTTTGATGATGCAGTACCTTGTCTGCATGCAGTGACATGCAGTCAAGCTTGGAGACAGGCATGTAGGTCTGGTAGCCTGGGGGAGACCCAGACAGATCTCATACCTGAAGCTGGGACTAATGTGGTGACTGTTTCAGAGAAGGAGCTATCCTGTAGCAGTACATCTGAAAGTGAGCCACAGCTGCTGGTAGGTACTGGTATTCCCTTGGACATGGTGACTGCAAGGATTGAGATGAATGATAGCACTCAGAGTGACAGTGAAGTAGAGCTGTCAGATGTTACCACTCTTCCTGTGGAAGGGGAGCTTGGGAGTGTCACAAATGTAGAGTTGAGACAGGCTCAATTTACAGACCCTACATTACAAACCTTGAGGGAAATGGCTAAGGAAGCACCTGAGGTTCAAGGAAGAGGGGCTTCTGTATACAGGAACAAAGGTTTGTTATATAGAGTGGACTCCTAAGAGAGTTCTGGTAGGTGAGGTAGTACGGCAGTTGGTAGAGCCTAGAGCCTATCATCTGCCACTTCTAGCTATAATCCCTAATATTCCTTTTGCAGGTGATATTGATATAGAAAAGGTGGCAAATACTTTGCTAGAAATTTTCAGCAGGCTATGTTTTCAGAAGGAGATATTGACTGACCAAGGTGCCAACTTCATGTCAGAACTGCTGACTTGTTTGTGGAAGGGTTGTGGGGTGATTCATCTAAAGAACACTCCATACTATTCCCAGACTAATGGTCTTATGGAGAGGTTAAACTGTACATTAAAGACTATTCTCCAGACATTTTTAGACTTGTTTAAAAGGGCAAAGTTAACCATTAAACCCATTGAGTGTCTGATGAGTATGGCAAAGGTCACTTACTTAGGACACAGAGTGAGGAGTAGTGAGATTAGGCCAGAACTTGTCAAAGTGGAAGCTATTCAAGTGTGTCCAGTTCCTGTTACTAAAATGCAAGTGAGAGCATTTCTAGGGACAGTGGGTCACTGTGGAAAATGAGTGCCCAGTTGTAGTGCAATGGCTACACCCCTTACTGACCTAAGGAGGAAAAATAAACTGGATAGGGTCGTGTGGATCACAGATTGAAATAAGCATTCCAAAAACTTAAAGAGATTTTGGGAGGATCCCCTGTGTTAGCCAACCCAAATGATAGTAAATAATTTGTTGTGTAAGTAGATGCATCAAATTGTGGGGTGGAGGCTGTGCTCAGCCAGGTTTCCTCAGAAGGAGAAGAAGACTGCAGTGGGGTTAATAATGCTAATACAAATGGATTGCCTAGGAGAGGAGCGGGTTGAAATTCCCAGACAGACCCATGTTTTTAAAGCATCATTTTTTCAAGTGTCACTTGAAAACCATGCTTGAGTCCTGGGGGGGGGGGGTGTGTGTGTGAAGAAATTAGACACTTGTTTATGCTAGCATGTCTGGCTGATGTTTTTGTACATAATTTCAGATTAACCTGTGTATAATATGCCATCATGACCAGCTATGATATTGTAAATAGGTTCTTACATGTTGATTTATGATCTGTTTGTACAGAATGTTTTAAAGACCTGAACAGTGTCCTTTTACATTTCTAACTGTGTATCTTTGTGAAGAAAGATTCTAAAGGCAGACTGTCTCAGATTCATCTGCACATGATGTCATTGGAATGTTGACAGATACTGCATGTTACTATCACAAGCTGAAAGGCAGGAAGGAATATTAGTAAACAGCTGTTGGTTGATTTTCAAAATATTAAATGAAAATTAGAACTGGAACAGTTGTGACAGTTAGGCTAGTCTATGAAAAAAGAGCCTGCTGAATCAGTTGACAGTAGTTAGTTACAATTGTCAGTTGTCAGTTAACAGCCAGTTGTGAGTTCTTCACAGATGTACTGTGCAATGGATACCCAAAAGGACTAACCAAAAACTGTAAGCCTGCCTTTGCTCTGTTGTAATAATTTAGTTTAGATGAGGGGCAGAGTTCTTTAGCCAGATAAGAAATTATAGCTAATCAGTTAGATTTTTTTCTGAATGTTGGATTTCTTTCCTATAGTATTGATTTCATTTTCCTGATGTCTGAGTTCTGTTTATTTATTGGAAATTGCAGTTCTTTATTTTTTAATCATTTTGCTCATTATTAAATATTTTTATTAACTTACATTTTGGCTGCTCAATTGGTGTTTTCCTATAGTGATTTCAGAGTGCTTATATTTGCCTTGATAACTCCCAGGTCATAATTTTCATAACTGGACACCCCTTTAAAAGTGCATGAAGGCAGTCTGATTGATGGCAGCATTACTGTATTATTTTTGGGAAGGGGCACATCTGGAAATGTGTGTCACTCTTTCTCAGAAGTGTTTAGATGTGTGAGATTTAATTTATTTAAGTATGAGTGTATCAGAGGTCTTAAACATGGACACATTACTCTAAAGTGTGTAATAAAGAGTTACATTAGGGGTGGACAGAAGTATACAGTCCAGTCCCAGGCTATAGAGTGTATTCCTGTTGTGCTCTTAGGGGAAAATTGTGAAATATTACTGCTGTTTAAGCGACAGTCTCACACTGGAGTCAGTAGTGAGGATTGAAGCTCTGTAATACAGACACATACACACACAAACACACACACACACACACACACACACACACACACACACACACACACACACACACACACACGAAAATACACAGTAACATCACCCTCCCAGCCCTGTATTCTTTAGGCCATATGCTTCCCGGATCTAACACACACACAGCATAAAGTTGATATCAGTTATATTGTCACATTCCTGGGGATGACTCTAGGCAATATCAGCATGTGTAAATGATGATAACTGTGCTCTGCATTCTGTATTTTATCTTGGGTAGCCTATGTCTGATACACAGTGTGGTCAGACTATGAATCTTTGTGCACAACCTGCAGGTTTGCATGCATCAATTTTAATGTTCTGCATGCATTTTAATTGGACCCATGAACAACCACTGCCATGGTTTAATTGTGCCTGCCTTCATCTGGCATTGTCCTCCCCTGCTGGCAGCCAATTAACAGCCTCCTCATCAGGCACATTCGCCACTATGCAGTGTGCTAGGACTTTCTGTTCCTGCATGTATGCTTCCTGCTGCAACCAATTTCTCAGCATTGTTATTACAGCACAGACAGTATGTTAGTACATGTGGCACTGGATACATTCAGGCACCATGTTCAGTGATGACCCAGGCCATTATTATAGCCTTTGTCTTCCACAGTCTGTCAATGTCTAATGTGTGTTATCAATTATGGCTCCAGGGCATATCTGGCACCCCAGTAACATATCCTTGGGAAAAACTGCCCCACACAAACCATTGATTTGTGTTTTATATATGAAAGTTTTGGGCTCTCCTGTGTGACAAGCAGACACAGTATAGATTATACTCTGTACATTAAAGATCACATGACATTTGATGAAGTGGTAACCTATATATCTTCTTTCCAACTGACCAGGTGGAGTCCTTATTTCAATGTGGGTGTGATCTATGGCCCACGGTACCTCAAGGAAACAGGCTATGCCATAAAATTGCCATATGGTGTTGTCTTTCTCTCTTTCTTCTGAGGCACAAGGAAACTGCATATACCCCCCTCGTGCTGTAGCATAGCATCAAGGAATTGATGGAGTATTCTTGAGGCAGATGCCTGGCATATACCTACTGTGTTACCCATTTGGTCACTGAAAAGTACTGGTAACTAGTAGCTAGGGATGGTAGGACAAAGGCACAAATACCTTGGTAGCCACAGGACTAGATACTCCACTCATCCTATGGGTCTACAAATGATGGTGCTCCTGCATAGTTACTCTGTCCACACAGTGGCACTCCAAAGTTTCAGTGTTATGGAGGGCATGATAGGTTAGGCACAGATGGATGACGTGGTGCATCCAAATGTGACAATGTGCAATACAATGAATACAAGTGGTAAGTACAGCCTGTTGCATGTAAAAGTATGTTAATGCTGTGGCTACTCCTATACAACATTCTGTGATTCCCTTCCTGTAATGCCATGATTTTACTGTGGTCAGTTGTTCTGAAGCTAGCACATGCAGTCACAGAGTCTATATGTTTCTAAATTGCTCTGCCATATTGTTTACCCACATTTCCATCTTCTGATTCCCTCATTTTAATAATGCTCATTAGTATGTAATTATACCACAATTAGCATACAATGTTAGGATGCTAGGCTTCCTCCTCTTGCACTCAGTATGAGGCTAAAATTGCATACACCCTATATGAAGTAACTTATCAAAGACAGTTTTCTATTGTGACACAGTGAATGTTTTTAAATCCCAGCCTTACAGTTTCTTCCCCTAATAGTGATCATTTACAGGAAATGAGCATAATTAAAGGAATAAGAACATTGATTGCAATGTGTCACCCTCAATAGCAAAGTATGAGCTCATTCATATAACTGGTTGTGGATTTCACATTCATAATAACATTTTAAAACTGTAAACACCTTTCAAAACTAATAGGGTAGACTATTTCTTCTAAATATGCAACGCTCTCAGGACATTCTTATACCTGGAGTTCCCCGTGCTCCTTCTTAATCAAGCAAGGTTTTATCAAAGACATTTGTTAGGGCATTCTTAAATTATGCAATACTTGTGCAATTCTTATTGGAGATTTTAGCATCATAATAAATCCTAAATTTGGTACATTGAATATTATTAGGTCAACCAACGTAAGATCTCATTTAAAATATCTTAACCATTTTTTTTTTTTAATTTTCACTCTTTGATATTTGGTCCTCTTTAAGTCTTGAGACTTCTGGTTACACTCACTTCAGTCTTAAAGCTAAATGCTTTTCAAGAATTGTTTTTTTTTTTAGAAGTATTTTTAAGTGGACCTCTAATGCTATAGTACTCACCAAGGTTCTTTTGGACCGCTCCCTATCTTTTATAAATCTACACAGGGAATAAGTAAGGAGGCCATATGAACTGACATACTTAAACCATTACATTAATTTGTACAGTGTTTGGCTAGGGATGGTAGGTTGGAGAATGGTCCAAAGTTAGTAGGTTTAGTAGGTTTAATGGACTTTGAGATAAGGATGGCTATATTTTCCATTGTGCTGCAGTATACCATATAGTCTATGAAAGACTAGAAAGAAGTCAGTAGTTTAGCAATTTATGGCTAGCCAGGTTTAGAAATGTTGAGTGAACTTTAGCTTAAGTGCAGCATGTCTACACTGAAAACCGTAAGAATGTGTTTGGAAAAAATTTTGCTCTAATGTGTTTTCTGGGACCTTTGTTGGGAGGTGCATAGCAGCTATAGAACTGAAATCAGAGTGGTATTACTGGATGAAGGGTTTCCAAAATAACAGTTAACAATTTTATACTGTCACATTGATTTAAACTGGGTTCTAACAAGTAGGAAAGGCCTGTATGTTTAGAAAAGCATATGATTTGCTTAACCTCTTTCCATTTTATCACAAGGTAGCTGAAGAGTAATCCTGATTTAGCATTGTAATAGTCTGAGACTGCAAACATGATTGCTATTCTGTCCAACATTCTAAAGTCAATGTATTTTAAAGTGAAGAGCTGAGTGGTGGCTTTCAAGATGCTTTAGCTATTAGCTATCTCACCTTTAACTTGTGTTTGAGGTGTTAAGTTCCTTAGAGAGCAAGGATACCTAGTACTATGGACTGTAAGCTTGGTTGTGGGAATAGTGCATCCTGTATTGAAGAGGTTTTCTTATGTAGAATTCAAGGACAGTGTCCCAGGTGAACATTTGTGTAATGGTGGCTGCATTCTGTTGTAGTGAGTTTTAGTAGTAAACCAGACACTTCTGAAGTTGGGAATAGGTGATAGCTTATGCAAATGGCCTTACGTCTGGGGGCCTTGAGGGACTAGAAGGAGTGTTTCAGAAAGTTTTTTTTGCACATGTTTTTCTTTTTACCATGCCTGCAGTCATTTGTTCTTTATCTGGTTTGCCATTCATTTCCGACTTTATACACTGGTACATAAGACTGTTTCCACTATTTCCTTCCCTCCAAGACATGCAGGAGGTGAGAGCCATCAATGTGAATATATTACCCAGGTTGCTACAGGTGACATTTTTGTTATATGTTTTAACTCCTGTAGCTGCTGTGCCTACCATTCCTTTATAGTGAAAGTCACAATGATGGACCCACTAGTGTGTGCATGATTTTACTGACACGTCATACAAGTTTTAACATTAATCATTGTTTAGTTGTCCTAGTGTTGGTCTATTCCATTACTTCCTGGTGCATCCTACTTAGCCTTCAGTAGGGTCCATCAGTGTCGTGGGTCAAGAAGCCTTCTCCTTTCCCTGGCAGGCTGAGTTAGAATTGGCTACTCACTTTCACCCTCCCTCGCCAGCTCATCCAGTGTCCAGGTCTCTGTTTATTCCCAGGTCATTGAGGTTTTGGTCATGGCTTCATCACTCTATGTCACAAAGAGGGTTGCCAGCACAGAAGACTGGTCACTGACAGAGCTGGGTAAAACTTACAACTGGAGAAACTGAATGGGTTTGTTTGTAAGGATGATTTCAAGAAGGGAGTCATTTTGAATAACTGTGTTGAATCTTATGGGAGAGGCTATAAGCTGAGTAAGATAAAAAACATCAGGACAGTGAGATAATATATAGGATTATGATGAGATTGCTGATCATAACCCAGTTATTATGTGGTTGACACATGGGTGTCAAGAAATTCACTTGAGAGGTGAATCTTGTCATCCATGTTGAGAACACATAATTTAAAGTTATGATTGGCAAGCCATTCATGTCTTCATAGTGCATGGATCATTATCTATTCCATGTAGTACTAGTTACAGGGGAGAAAACAGATAAGTGTTTATCTAGCTTTGTAAGCTATAAAACACTTAGCAGGCAGTGTCAAGAAAGGCAGAGTAACACAGCTCGTTACATTTGCACTTACCTCATTACCCCTAAGCTAGATTTTTGTAGGACATCAGTTAGCATTGCTTCATATTTTTGATCTATTCCTCATAAAATATGTGGTTTTCAGACAAATCACTGAGGAATGAAGACACTAAATAATGGCATGCATTTGAGTTTCAGAGTTCATATTCTTCAGGAAATGGATGCTAACACAATCTGTTGGAGACACATTACTGGTAAGGACAGCAGATAGAAACAAATCTTTTATTTCTGCTGTTGTCATTTGCTGGACAGTACAGACAGATTTTACACATATGTGTGTGTGTGTGTATGTATATATATATATATATATATATATATATATATTTATACATATATATATATATACATATATATATATATTATATATATATATATATATATATATATATATATATATATCTATTTCAGCATGTCGACCATTCAGAATGCCAACTTTCATATGGCCGAAACCATATGATCGACATTCTGAAAGACCTACCTCCTGAAATATCACCATTTACCTACCTGTAAACACAGTAAAACTGTATTATGGAGGGGGAAAGCCCCACTGCACCCCTCACATCCCCTGCTACTTAAATATTCTCACTCCGAGATCACACTACAGTGCAGGAAAGGGGAATCTCCCTGTCCCACACTGTAGCGGGATCTCTGCTATCATTTGTCGGCTTTTCAAACATTCGCTCATATGGTGTCGGCCATATGAGTTTCGGACATTTGAAAGTTTGAACAAATTAAGGGCTCCCATATATATATATATATATATATATATACACACAGTGGATATAAAAAATGTACACGCCCCTGTTAAAATGCCAGGTTTTTGTGATATAAATCATTTAAAAACTTTTCCCACCTTTAATGTGATCTATAACCTGTACAATTGAATTGAAAAACAAACAAATCTATTAGGGGAAAAATATAAAAAATAAAAAATGTACAATAAGCTGGTTGTATAAGTGTGCACACCCTTAAACTAAGACACATATAAAACAATCATGTCCAGATTGCTGTGTATTTTACACTAGGTCTAGAAATACGACCTGATTGTGTAACATAAAAGGCCGAATTGGATCTAACAATGGGGACTGTCTTCAAGCAATGTTTAACTTTGGGGACAACTGGGACATCATCAGGAATGGGAATGAATACTGAGACATGTTTTTTGATATGAACATTGTCAGTGTTGCTCTGTGATCTAGAGTCTGTATCACACGTACGATGCTGCAATATCATTTCTGATACAGGAAGAAGATGTCTGCAGTTTCTCCTGTATTCTAGAGCCTTAGATTCCACTAAGTAGGGTCCTGGCTTGGTACATACACCTCTCACTTGTCCAGTTCAATCAAAGCCTTTTGCCATTTGCATCCTCACTGTCTCTCCTTCTTTTAACGGACAAGGAAGTCTGCTCAATTTATCATAGCTGGACTTCTGAGAAGAACACTTCTTAAAAAATTGGGCTTTGATTGCTCTGTTGTTCTTAGCATTAGGCACTAACAAGCTAGAACTAATAGGCAAGGTTGTTCTGGTATGCCTGGATAGAAATGTTTGAGCAGGCAAGCCAAGTGTATTGTCATGGGGTATATTTCTGAGATTAATTAAATTCAAGAAGATATTGGTATTGTCATGTTTTGACTTCCCTAGTAATTGCTTTTCACTCTGTACTGCATGTTCAGCAAGGCCATTTGACTGTGGGTATTCAGGAATACTAGTAACATGGATAAAGTCCCACTCTTTTGCAAATGTCTGAAACAATTATCTGGTAAACTACCATTGTCAGAAATAACTTTATGTGGAGTACCATGGATTGAGAAATGATGTTTCATCTTGGTAATAACAGCACTGGACGTTAGGTTAGGTAGAAAATCGATATCAAACCAGTTTGAATAAGAGTCTACCAACACTAAATAATGCTGCTTGTTCGAATCAAATATGTCAGTTGCTACTGTTGACGAAGGCAGTTCAGGAATTTGGCTTAGATGAAGTGTCTCTTTTTGCAAATGTGGTATCGTACTGTTGCATACTGAACAAGAAGAAAGCACTTTATCAATGTCTTTTGATAGAGAAAGCCAAAATACTAGTCCACTCACCCTTCTTTTGGTAGAATCAGAACCTGGGTGGCCACAATGCAAAACCTGAATGTATTCACATTGTAAGGAAGTTGGAACAATAACTTTTGGGCCTTTAAAATGATACCATCTTCCATCAGCATCTCATCTCTGTATGGAAAATAAGGTTACACTTCTGGTGGTACACAGGATTGTTTTGACAGCCATCCTACATTGATGAAGTGGTTGAGCTTTTGCAAAATAGGATCAGTCTTTGTATGTTCTATCAGCTCATCAAGTCTTGCGGTAGAAAAATTACGCACTTCCATTACATCAAAGTCAAACTTCTCTGCATCAAGCTGTTCCATGATATTTTTGGGTGATCTGGATAAGATATTAGCCAGATAAAGAAGTTTGTCTTTTGTATAGATCATTTTGAAATTATACTTTTGCAATTTGAACATCATTCTTTGCAGTCTTGCTGGTGCTGAATGCATAGGCTTTTTTTAAAATAGTGACTAGAGGTTGATGGTCACTTTCTATCTGGTAGCTCAGCCATAAATATAATCATGAAACTTCAAGCATGCGAACACAATTGCCAAAAGTTCCTTCTCAATTTCAGCATACGGCATCTCAGTTTGGGTAAGATTTCTAGATGCATAGGCAACAGGTCTGCCCTCTTGAAAAATAACTGCACCAAAAACAAACTTTGAAGCATCACAGGAAAGAATTACTGGTTTGTGGACATCATAGTACCTTAATGTAGGCGGGTTGGCACTTTGCTGTTTGAGGTTATCAAATGTTCTCTGGTGTTGTTCCAACCATGACCAAAAAACATGTTTGCATATCATTTCTCTTAAAGGCACTGACAACTCACTAAAGACATGGATAAAATTGCCCAAATAGTTAACCGTACTAAAAAAAAAAAAGTTGTAGAGCTTGGACATTAGAGCTGTCATCTCAACAATGGCTCCTTTGCTTAACATTAAATGAATATCACAAAGCAAAATATTTCTCACTGCAGCACTATTAACACCACACACAAGCGTGTCCTTTATTAACTCATCTTTCAAGTTACCAAATCTGCAAGTTTTAGCCTTATTTCTCAAGTCAGTAATATAAGCTGAAATAGTTTTGTCTAGGTTTTGGTCTCTTGTATAAAACAAGTGTCTCTCTAATGTAAATTTATGTTTTAAGCACTCAGAATCCTGTCTTGATTCAGTCGGTACCACAATATGGCAGTTTTCCCCATCTCCTACATATACTGCTGGTGCATACACAAATGAACGTTCTCTTTCAATAACCTCTTACCCAGCTAAGTTTAGCAAAATGAATGCCCTCGTTTGTGCATCTTTGTCAGCAAAAGCTGCTTGTATGAAAATATCAGACTCCTGTTCAAATACTCTCCAATGCTTTGCTATATTATGATCAAGCACAAGCGGACTGGGTCTGTGAAATGCCTCTGCCATATCAATACACAGTAGTGAAGGTGCCTGAAATTATGTACAAAAGTACAGACATATAAATATATGTCAGAACTTTATGCCAGTACTTGTAAGTATGCCCGATAGCACAACAAACTCTCTGAAATAGCTGCACTTTGCCAAATAAATCTCAATAGCACAAGAACACTTTAAAATCACTGCACTTTGTGAAATCACTCCTTATCATTGTAAGAAATATTTTGAAATTACTGTACTTTGCAAATAAACTGTACACAGCAGAAAAAGCTCAGAGTAAGAAACATTTTGAGATGAATGCACTTTGCAAATAAACTGTATACAGCACAGAAACTCTTCAAAATGGCTGTACTTTTGCAAAATAACTCTGTAGAGTGTAAGAAATGCTTTGAAATGGCGGCACTCTGTGAATAAATGTACAAAGCATAAGAAACTTTTTGAAATGGCTGTACATTGACTGCACTTCACAATATAACTGTACTTTTCACACAGCAAACTCTTTGAGATAATTCCACCATATTAAAGGGCACACACTGCAAACATTTTACACACTCTGAGATACAACAACTCTAGTTATGCTTTGAATGACTTCAATCAATGCAAAATAGTAGTTTGTGCCCAAACATGGTCTTTTACTAAAAAACATGCTTGTCTTACATTTTAAGCTTAATTTGCCCTTTGTTGTAGTTGTTATGTCTTTTTAATCTCTTGATGCTCATTATACTTTTCTTGTGCCTGTTTTACTTTAAACATGCTTGTTATGTAAACCAAATGTAATTCTGACCCCCATATGAATATCTCTGCTAGTTTTATCAAATATCATGGTTTTGAACATTTTGTTTAATTAATAATGTATTTTGTGCCTTTCATTTAATTCATAATATGTTTTGTGCTACTTGTTTGATTAATAATGCATTTTGGGCCTTACAAATGCTCCATTTCATTTTCTTTGCCAAATAAATAATTTGTCCAAGTTTTTGTTACCTTAAGTTTGTTTTAGCCTTTTTTGTTTATCTGAACTCTGTTTCACTTAACCTGCCTTCACCTTCAACTCTGCACCTCATGGCTTGAAGAAGTTGCTTTCTTAATCCCAGTTCTGACACCATGTCACTTGTCTGGTCAGGATAAAACAGACAGATATTTATCGGTTCAGTTTTAAGCAGCTTTATTACACACAAACTCATCAGGAATGATGCTTTGTAACTTAAACTTAAATAAACTTATAAACAGACTGACTACTGCACTCATACAAGTTAACACTCTGGCTGTTCTCTCAAAATGGCACTGCTGCCTACACATCCTCACTATTGATATGCATGTGCTTACACCTAGAAATGCTTCTGAAAGATACATGCACACACTCTGTTCTACAGATATGAAAAATAAAATTTAAAGAAATGTAATTTTAATCCTTCTTTAAACTCTACTCTAGATGCTTTTGTAAAAACATGTGCTAAAGATAATTGTTTATTGTTAAACCATGAAAGTGAACATTAATGGTTCAATATGTCATCCAGTGAAAAATGTGTTTTAAACAATTTAAATAAAAATAGGAATATTAGGATTATGAAGACTGATACAGGCATAGGTGTTGTCATTATGGATCAGGAGAAATATGTTAAATCTTGAAAGAACATTTAGCAAATTAAATTTGTTACAAAGATATAGCAAAAATGAATTAGTTTTAATATTCAAAGAAATTGACTGTTGCCTTTTAGACTTGTCAGAACTTGGTTTCTTGTCTTTTGAAGAGTAAAAATTTATAGCTGTCAAACATCCGCGTATTGGTAAAATGTTTGGGATTCCAAAACAGCACAAAAATTAAAGAGATTCTTCCTTTTGTCCAATTGTATATTTGCATTGGACTGAAACTGAATATATTTCAGAACATCTGCATAGTATATTGAATCCAGTTATTCAAAAAACAAAGTTTTATATAAAAGATTCTTGGATGTTTTTAAAAGATTTGTATTTATATAAAGTAACTTAAATAAGATAATTTTTAGTGACTTTAGACATTGAGTCATGATACACTGGTATTGTAAGGATTGATTTTATTAGACAATATTTTAGTAAATATACTGATTATAATAAGAAGAAATTTAAAACTGTCTGCATTTTGATAAAATAGTTTTAAATAATATTTTTTGTCTTCAATGAAAAATATATCAACCACAACAAGGTGTTACAATGGGGCAAAAAATGTCACCAGCTTATGCCAGTTTAGTTCTCATTTTCTGGGAAAGGGAGTTTTAAAGGAAATTAAAGCATTTTAAGAATATGTCTTTTAATAAAAGATCTATTGGTGACATTTTTATTTGGAGAGGTACAGAAAATTAATTGGATTTATTTATTTCAGAAGTGGGAAATAGTATTGATTTTTTTAAAATTTACTATTGGAAACAAAGAGAAAATTATTCAATGTTTATATTTCTTATATTTAGAAATTACTTTGGCCAAAGATAGACTTTGTCTCTAATATCTTTAGGAAGAAAACATTTACCAATAACTGTTTAGATTATTTACACCAACATCCAACATTTATGAAAATTAATATTGTCAGAGGGCAATTTATCAGATTTGTCTAGAATTATTAGTAACGATTTCAATTTTAGAACAGAACGTAACAAATTAAAATGAATGTTTTTATACATAAACTATCCAGGTGATGTTATTAATCATTGATGATGAAGTATCTTTTAATAGATACCATCATTTTTTCCTATTTTACATTATGGCTTTGAACCTAAAATCAAAAATGAAAAATCATCTTCAGATTTTTTTTTTGTAATTTTCCTTTACCAATTAGTAGGGATATGGTTACTATTAAGAAAGATATTAATAACAATACCTGAAAAATAATAAAAAAAAGTGTCAAGAATTGTACAAAATTGTAGGGACAAAACCTATGTTTTGTTATAAAAATATAATACTTTATTTTTTTTTGAGAAAAATGGATACGAGTACTTTTAGATAGAAGATTCTGGGACTGGTAATGGCATGTTTAAGTGTGGCAAATGTAAAATTTGTAGGTTCATATATGAATGTAACAATTTTTGTTTAAACATAAAGATTTTGAGGTAGCAATTAAAAATAGATTGCACTTCAGTTCTACAAGTATAGTTTGTCTTGCTAATTGTGCATCATGCTAGGCATTTTATGTTGTTAAAACCACAAGTCCCTTGTCTAAAAGAATAAGGGAAACATACCATGGCTATTAAGAATAAAACAAATGCATTAGCAAAACATAGTTTAAAATGTTTAGATGTAAATAATTTATTGGAAGTTAAAGAACTTAAGTGACAATTAATGTTAGCAGCAGATGTTTTTTTTAGGCATAAATGATAATTTAAATATTAAATGTATACTGAATTTGGTTTAAGAGGAAGTGATGTCAGGTTGTGTAATTGTTTATTTGATTAATTTTTTTAAGTGTAAGATTATTTAAATGGTAAGTTCATCAGGTTTGGTTGTTTCCTATGAAGTTCTAAAAATAAAGAGAATGAAAGTGCTCATTGTTCATTCCCATTTTGCAGAAGTGATTTTGTATATATATATATATATATATATATATATATATATATATATATATAATTTCAGTTTTTCGAGACCATGAAATCAAATCCACACAACACTGAAACACCAAAACAACGAAGCCCAAAAATGCGAAATTCAAAACACCTAAAACACAGCACACACCAGAGCATACATATACCACAACACCCACATCACAACATAAGCAAACAAAACAACAGACATCCACAAACCTACAGCACAAATAAGCAGGGGCCAAGCCCCCCTGTACCCCCTTCTTATATATACTAACTCCAAGATCGCACAAACAGTAAACAAAAGCAAATGCACACACATTCTACAGTCCTTCACACACATATCAGCACACTCACATACACTCAAACTCCCACCCAAAATTATAGCTATATTGAAAATAGCTAATATATATATATATATATATATATATATATATATATATATATATATATATATTGAAGTTGTGTTAGCAACAATTGTTACTTGGAGTTTTACTTGAACAGGATAATGGTTATGCAGCCTATTTTGGAGTGGAGTTAATCATCAATTTTTTTCACAAATTTAGAACTCTGTTTGGAAGTTTTGGAAGAAAGTGAATCTTTAATAAAATAAATAAATAAATAAATAAATAAATAAATAATAAATAAATATTATCACTGTAAGAGGACAATAGTACTTCAGTGTCATACTTGGCCCAAATGTGCATTGCCATGACATAAGTGATACTGTGAAAAAAATGCATCAGTAAATTAACTGCCATTTGGCCATTTTTGTGCATAATAAATTATAAAACTGCATTGACCACCTATCATAACTCTCATCCTCTTACAGCAAGAAATCTGGACAAAGCCATAAGTAAAAGTGGGAGAAAAAGTCCAAAAATAGGGACATTTTTTTAAAATATTGCTCTTACAAGCTTGGAAGGTTGATAGATTAACAGACTCTGCATTAGCATGAATTTTCTGAAGGATATGAAGTCTGAAATTCAAATATCTGTTATTATTTTCTAAGTTCAATCTTTAATGATTTGCTACTAATTTGCTAGACAACCTCAATTTTACAAAAAAATGGACCAAAAATATGAGACAAAAATCTGTACATTTTGCAAAAATCTGGACAGTAGAGAGGTATGCCACCTACAGTGATACAGATAGGTTAGTAGAGTATAAAAGTCTATCTATAATCAAATACATATATTTATTTTTTAATGATCTCATCAGAGCTGCCATTAAAAAAAGCTGAAATTCTATTTTCATGACTTGAATATTAGACACTTTTTGATTCTCCTGAGTAAAACTTCCATTTTTTTCATGATCTTAATATCTTTCATTTTTTATGCAGATTATGTACTTTTTTCTTTTGGTGTGCTGCCAGGCATAACAAAAATAGTATAAAATATGGTGTGTGTGTGTGTGTGTGTGTGTGTGTGTGTGTGCGTGTGTGTATGTGTGCGTGCGTGTGGCTTGCATGGCAGCCTGAAAGCAGCAAAAACTTTCTGCTCTGCAGCAATATATTTCTAATGACATGAATTATTTACCTAATTCACTAACAATAACTTCAAAGTGGTTAATCTACAATGTAGACATCTTAAGCTCTCTATTGGTGTATATTTCAACCTATAAGTTTTATATTTTTCTGTCACATTTATAAGAAGAAAGAGAAGAGAACTACAAATGAAGAAAGATAAGTCTTCTTAAGTCTACTCAGCAAGAAAACTGTGAAGAAAAACTACATACAATTTTCACAAATATTCATGATTTAATGGTAAAAATGAACAAACTAGACCTTAAAGTTGACAAAATTAAAGAGGATTTAATCAGTTTGAATTACTAAGTGATATTTTAAAGCAACAAAAAATCCAAATAACAGCACTAGAAGAGTCAGTGTCTGATATAGGCTATAGCTTAATAGAGGGAAAAAAAATGAATCTCCTTCTACAACAAAACAATAATCTTATTAACAAAGTTGATGATCTGGAAAACTGGTCCCGAAAGAATAATATCAGAATTTATGGTATACCAGAAGGATTGGAAGGAGAGACATGGTGAATTTTTTTAACTACATGGCTCCCTACAACTTTAAATCTACAGGAAGCTCTTTCCTTCACTACTGATAGATTTCAATTTACAGTTTCTTCCAACAGCAAAAACATTTACCCAAGATCCATCATGGTGAAATTTATATCCAGCCAAGACAAAGATCTCATTTTAAAATCTGCCTGGCCTCTCTCTCCTCTGAAAAGAGGTGACCGCATAGTTAGATTTGATAATGATTAATCCTCTGCTGTCATTTCAAAAGCAAAGACTTTTATTCCCCTTATTAAACTACTAAAAAAGCAAGTATTAAAGCACAACTGATATATCCTGCTAAAATAAGGCTCTGCTTACCAGAAAGAAAAATAGTTTTGAGACTCTTGAAGAAGCCAGCACGTTTATACAGAAGAAAAATTTAATAAATACAGATGAACAATGGATACTACTTCCACATTAAAGAGACAAGCATAAAAATGATTGGTCTGTAAAAGAAAAAGACGCCAGTGACAAATAAACTTTTGCTTAATTTATTATTCTTTTTTAAACAGCTTTATTGAATTGAAATAGATAAAACAAACATCATCTTGATATATGTACATTTTTGAATATTCTTACTAATGTCAATGAAGAAAAAAAACAAACACATTTAAACTATATACAATGACACTTTCCACAAATGCATATTAGCAAATTAAAATTGTTATAAATATAGATACATTACTATTAAATTATTTATTTAACAAATCATAAACTTTCTTCCACATATTATTTACAATAGTATTCCTAGGGGATCTTGCCTTTTGGTCAATATCTCTAAATTGCATACTTCAAAAAGTAGATTTTTGAATTCATTTACTGAGGGAGAAGATTTAGATTCGTGTAACCATTTTCCTGGCTACTGATAAAATGGACCAGAGCAGAGGCTGATTAGTTTCTGAAATACAATTAGGAACAGGAATGTTAAACAAAACTAAATATTTTGAGAGTAAAAAATTATCTGTGAAAATTGCTTGTAAAAAGTGATTACTGTCCTTTCAGAAATTATTTAATTCTGTACAATCAAATGCCATATGAGCCCAATCAGCGTTAACTGCATTATTACACCTCCAGCAGTTAACATTTTTCTTATTAAATTTGCTTAAACAGAATGAAAAGATCTATGTAAATATCTCCATGTGAAATTTTTCCATCTTAGTGAAGAAGTGGTTATACTAGCAGATTGTAATATATGTGTTTTGTCTTTCTCTGTTGGGGGATGATTATTAATTAAGGAGAAATAATTCCAATAATTATCTGATATGCTATCTAGATCTAGCTTAATTGCCTTATATAAGTGGGATAAAATCTTTTTAGCCGGTGAATTATGATTTATAGACAGCACCATATACTGAATTAATTTAGGAACTGAGCTTTTAGTTGATAAAGTCATAGAGTCAAGTTTTTTAAATACATATTTTCTACGTTCGTGTAGATCCAACCAGGATGCTGTGTCAAAATCATGTTAATTCTTCAGTAAGTTAATGGATTTCAAGTTATTATTAGATATCATTTGTGACCAAAAACTGTAATTTTTTTGTCTAAAAGAATACATTTTCATAAAATCAAAAGAAAATATAGCACCTTGCATGCAATTTATTATTCTTAACAGCATGTTGTCTTTAGCTATCCTTTGTATCATTTACATGGAAAAAAAAGAAAACAGAAAAAAAGGAGAAGAAAGAGGGAGGGAAGAAAAAGGAGAAAAAGAAGGAACAAAAAAGGAGAGAAAAATAATATAAAAGGTAATGTGTTTTGTCCTTTTGTTGCTTAGTAAATATCAATGATTTACAATATAAGTTACTGAATATACTATAAATAACTTTCAATTAAAAATGAGGAACTACATAGATTACTCTTATGATAAGACAGACTTCAAAATAGCTTATAATTATATAGCCAGTATAACATAGCAGCTATTTTTGGTGGTACTTCATATCTCTTTTTAATGTTTGAAAGGTTAGGATGGAGGAAAGGAAAACATTGAAATTGGTTCTTCATAGGTAACTGAAATGTGGTTTTATCTCTGTGTTGGATGATCCACTTACAGGATGTTAATGTCACTATTTACTTTGCTGAAATGTGAGATAATCTCTTTTAATTTTCTGCTATTGCTGTTTTAAATGTATTCTATGAGAGATTATCCACTCCTTTAATTTAACAATATCTGCTTTACTTAAACAGTAATACAGCTTCATTTTGGTTGGAGATATTTGTTTGCATCTGTTTGTGATAATTGAAAATGTTGGTGTAGGTTTTTTGCCTGGGGACAGCTGTCTTTAATCAATCATGGCATGTAAATCATGTCTGCAAGTGTTTTGGACTTAAATCTTCACTTCAAAATTAATTTTCCTGCTTACATACCTTGGATCTTCTTTATATAGTTTCTGAAGCTGCCTTGAGCTGATAGAAGTACTGTGAAGCTCAATTTTCACACAGTTACCTTTGCAACGGTCTTCAGGAAACAGCATCTGACCTTTAAACTCTCTCCTTGGTTTGAAACCTAGTGGACCAAACGGAAAACAGCTAAAAATTATAACTTGTTGCACTGAATGTTTCTACTTCCAAAAGCAAATGTAAGCAAACTGCTTTTACTTTATTGACAAACTCATAGTAACTTAGATATACTTGTGATATTATAAACACAATTTAAAGCTTGTAATATGAAGCCTATAAAGATATATATAAACCTTTACCTGAACTCTGACTCCTGAATGTACACCATTATATATAATATTTTATGATATAGCCAAGATACTATAGTACATATTTTTCTGATTATTCATTGTAATTAAGATAATTTACAAATATAATTTGCATATATATTATCATTGTTTATGTATGTGTGTGTGTGTGTGTGTGTGTGTGTGTGTGTGTGTGTGTGTGTGTGTATGTGTGTGTGCAGCTGTGCTACTTCACCTTAATAATTCCCCACCCCACTTGTCATATGCAAATTGCAACATATACAAGTAAAAATGCTTATTACAATATTATCTGAAATCTGAAGCCTTCCCTGGTCAGCCAAAACTGTACACACATATCTATTGTGGCTTTTGTCTTATACTCAATTAACTGTCAACATCTAAACACATAATAGACTGATCTTCACTCATAATACTTATTACCTATTTCTGAAACAAATAGCTGTGATTCATTCTTAAAGGAGAGCATGTCTGTTCATAATACTAGATTTTATATTGCAATATTCTTTTGGTCTTACACAGATTATGGTTGTTCATTCTAATATTATTTTTCTTTAATTAACTTTTGTTCTTATTAATTTCAGGCATAATGTTTGTAAATTTAGCTTTTTCTTTCTATATTTTACACACAGCAGAGATGGTTGAAATATATCATCTGGTCAGCTATATTTATGACTTCTCATTCATACATTTCCTTTGTAATATATACAAATATATGTAAAAATAGATGTGCAGTCTTATATGCTTGCACATAAACACCTTAGAAGGAATATGTTATGATGGCTGGTAATAAAATGTGCTGTAGTAGTAAACCTTATATCAACTGACAGACACATACCACCATATGATACTCAGCTTGTCAGTTGTTCAGTTTGTCCTCCTCTGCTTGTCTTTTAGACTTTAACTTCCTTCATCTATGACAACTAGAACAAACTGAAAGTTAAGCCATTCCTAAGCCAGAGTTAAATTATAATTTGCCATAAGGGCCAAATTGTGTGTTATTGGTGTAAGCTACTGATATATGAAAAGTGAACTGTTTCTTTCTATTTGATGTTCATTGCAACTTTCATGTATAACGTGGCTTTATGCAGGAATATTATTCCCCACTGGTTCTAAGTATGTCCATGAGTACAATTATTCAATTATATTAACTGTAAATTTCAGCCACTGAGAAACTAGAGCTGATTTTGATATACATTCCAGATAAGAACTATAAGCTGTCTTTAATCAGTAATTAGATATTGAATATTTGCTATTGCTATTTCAGATCTTCACCATTCACATCCCTTATATTATATGAAAGACTAATGCATGAAACAACGGAATATTAAACACAATAAATGGGCTATAGTAGAAGGTGTACCAAACTCTCTGGTCATTATGAAAATGTCATTTCTAATAAAAATGATGGTACTTTTGCTTTCAGTATATTCACCTGATTTTATAGCTCATTTCACTTCTCTCACTAAATTGTTTGAGAAAGTGAACATTTTGTATAGATGGTAAACACATTATTGACATTTACTACTAATTAAATACTTTACTTAAAGTTACATAATTAAAATTGAAGCTATGAGATTGTACTACCTGAAAGAAATATATAATAAGTAATGGAAATGACTGTTTTGTGCCTTGATTAGCTGTTTATTTTATCTTGTAGATTATTTTTCTTGCTTCTTCCTCTCTTCTCTTAGTAATTATTTTATCTGCAGTAGTACAGAAATACTACAAAATGATATGAGTTGGCAGATCTGTGGCTTATATGCAAAACATAGTTTCCATGAGAAGGGTTTTTAATGTACATATTGTTGAATATTTTTTGTTGGTTATAGAATTCTTGCCCATAACAAATGTTGCTTCAACTTGTCTTAGAATTATTATAGGAAATCATTATGGAAATTTTATTTATTTATTTATTTATTTATTTATTTTACATTTGTTGACCGGGAAGGTCCGACTGGATACATGTCCATTTTCAGCGGAGGCCCGGGGAGAAAAGCTCCAACATTGGCAAATAGGTATACAATATGTTGATAGAATACAGATTGTTCTCCTTAGGTAGTTTACACAAAAAAGAGGAGACATTTTAAAGTATTTCAATACATTACTCCAAGATATATAAAAAAGATACAATACACATAGTATAACAGACTTTTTCTCCTTTTAGATTGACCCTTAGGATAGTTATATCTGGTATTAGTATAGGAAGCAAAGACTAGAGATTTACATGGAAGAGGAGATAAGAGGGAAACAGATGCGAGAGAGGTAGAGGTTACATAGGTTAGACCTGGTAAGGAAGAGGAAAATCTGGTTTAGGTGGAGTCAGTCTGGGCTTATGCATTGGCAAAGCCAGTGTGTCTGGAGGTGGTGATTTAACCTCTTTTTGAAGAGTTTTATGGAGGAAATGATGGTGAGGCTGGGTGGATGGGAGTTCCATATTTTTCCGATTGCATTGGCAAAGAGAGCTTCACCCCCTGAATTGTTGGATTTTTACCGTTTGAGCTAGTAGCTTGTTTGAGGAGCGTAAACTATTGAGATTGTTGTAAGGTTTGATTAAGTTTTTCAGTGCAGGGGTTTTGTCAGATTGTTTAAGAATTTTAAATGCTACTATGAGTTGGCTCTGCAGGAGAAGTTTAGGGAATTCGATCCAACCCAGGTTTTGTAGGTTGCTACAATGATGGGTTCTGTAGGGCATGCCAGTTGCAAATCTGGCAATATGATTATAACAACGTGTTAGTTTGTTTACTTCAGTTATGTTAAGATTTGTAAGAATAGGGGAGGCGTATAGGAGGGTAGAGAGGAGATGGGAGCGGGCAGTGGCCATTTTTGCTATTGGGGCAAGAAAGGATTTTATTCGATAGAGCGACCCGAGTTTTTTATTAACAGTTTTAATAGTCTGATTGATATGGATATCATATCTAAGTTTATTGTTAATGTTAACTCCCAGTAGTTTAGTGTAGGAGTCTGGGGAGATGTTTGTCCCATTTTTGGATTGAATAGAAAAGGGTGTGGGTATGACCTTATGAGTGGGGTAGAAGATTAACAGTTTGGTTTTGTTTGGATTAAGAATAAGTTGACGTCCCAGTAACCAATTCTCTACTGCCGTAAAGCAGGATTGTGTTTTTGATAATAAATTAACTGGAGATGAGTCAGAACAAACTAATGTCGAGTCATCAGCATATTGAATACAGGTGGCATCTGGGATGGCTTTGTAGAGTTCATTTATGAAGATAGAAAAGAGAAGAGGTCCCAATATGGAACCTTGAGGAACCCCTATGGTATTAGATAGGAGGCTAGAGAGCCTGTTCTGCCAGAGTACAGCTTGCTGTCTCTCTGAGAGATAGGCTTGAAACCACTCTAGAGTTTGGTTGTCTAAATGGAGATTTTTTAGGGTATTGTGAAGTAATTGATGGTTCACCATATCAAAGGCCTTTGATAGGTCCAGAAAGAGAGCTGACGATATTTTTTTGTTATTCCGGTTGTGGTTAATTGTGTCAGTAAAAGAGAGAAGAGCAGTGGTTGTACTATGGTGTGGTCTAAAGCCATGTTGAGAACTGGAGAGTAAGTTGTTCTGGATAAGATAGTAAAGAAGCTGTCTGTGTACACATTTCTCCATGATTTTTGCCAATGGTGACAATATAGCTATGGGCCTGTAATTTGACAGTTCCGTCGATGAGCCTCCTTTATGGAGTGGTATTACATAGGATATTTTCCATATTGAGGGGATTTTGGCTTTGGCCAAGGTACGATTGATGAGTATCGAGATGGGGTAAGCTATGATGACATCAGCAGCTTTTTGTAAATATTCGGCTGGGAGAAGGTCAGCAGAGAGAGTAGTTGGTTTTAGTTTCTTCAGTAGTGTGCATATATAGGCAGTGGGGACAGGTTGAAATTTAAAGGTGGGTATGGACTTTAGGGTGATATCTGTTAACTGGGGGCAAGTAGTTGATAGCTGGTTGGCTAGGGATTGTATAGTGTCCGTGAAGAAGGTATTAAAGGAATTGGCTACTTCCTCTGGGATTTTATCTGATAGTTTTTCTGGGGTAGGAGTTGAGCTTTTACCTGGGTGGAGTAGATTGTTTAAACTGGCCCAGAATTTTTGGGGATTGTTTTGGTGTTTGTATTGTAGTTGACAATAGTAGGTTTTTTTGTCTAGGGTTATAGATTTTTTGGTCAGATTTCTTTGCTGTTGAAATTTAATGTGGTCGAGGGGGGACTTGGTTGTGCGCCATATATCCCAGGTTTTGTTTCTTAGTTTAATTAGGGATTTAGTGTCCTTTGTTAGCCAGGGTGCTATATTTGTTTTAATTCTAATTTGTCTTTTTGGGACGTTAGACTCAAGTATTGTTAGAAATGTGGTATTAAAATTTAATACTGCCTCCTCTAAGGGGAGAAGCTTGAGGGATGCCCAGTTGTAGGATTTAAGTTCTGTCTGAAATTTTGTGAGGTCAAAGTGTTGCCTGTTTCTAACCGACCTGTACATGGGCTGATTCGAGTATGTTATCTTATTTTTCTTTAGGTAGGTGATGAGGTGATCGCTAAGGTCATTTGGTAGGGTCCCTGATGCATAGTTATGATTTTGACTGTTTATAAGGATCCAGTCTAGGATGCTCTCTTTTTGTTTTTTGCAAGCGGAGTGGGGTTTTTACATAGCACCAGACTAAGGCACCAGAGAAAAGGTAGGAAAATAAGGTAACTTATGTCACCAGTGATGTACAACTCACTAAATTATACTTGTTTGTAAATATTAATTCTGGGAAGATTAAGAAGTTGTAGTTTTGGAGGGGTAGTTTACTGCCATGTACTGAACCCAGTACACTAGTCTTAACAGTATTAGTTAGACTATATTCTGTGTAGTGCTGTAACAGAGGTATTAACCTTATTAGTTATGTTACAATTGTTGTCCTGCTGGTGGGTACAGCTTAACTGTGCGTGCCTTTTTGGTACAGTGACAATTCTTTAGGAGAGGGTCTTGAATTCTATCGCCTTTGGGGCAAGGTGGTCAGTACCTAAAAGGAGATATAACATATATATACAATGCTAGGTTAGAAGTCTTCTTCTCTAATATCCATGCTATATAGATCTAGCACGACACTTGTTATGTTAAGCACAGACTGGAAATTTCACTATTGAATTATTATGATGCTTCAAGTTTAGAGTACGTAAATTAGAATATTACATGAATAAACAAACTGCCACTCCAACAAATAGTCGCTAATGTAAAACAATACAGGGAAGTAGTAACAACCCTCGCTAAACCAGTACAGTTCTTACCCAAAGTGAAATTCCCTAATTTTAGGGAAAAGAGTAACCATTTGCAATCAAACAGCTCTGTTTTTAGTTCACAGTACTCAGTAATAGCTCGTTTATAACCTAGTGCATTTAGCAGACGCTATCAGAAAAATAACCAAGAAACTAGTGCAACATTTAGCAGACGCCATATAACAATAATTTGACCAACAAACTAGTAAAATGCCTCGCAGAGAACTTCAGTGCTCAGAGGTAGAGCGTGCATATGATAGTGCATTTAGCGTACTATCACAATTAAACTTAGGTGACCACACTGAAATGGTTAAAATACATAAGCGTAACAGCTACAGAGTCATAGTTTAGGCACCAAGTTTTGACTACAGCTATATGCAGTAAAAAACGCTATAATTTGTTTAACTAGCACAGCGTATTTAGCGCTACCAAGCTGAGGTAGATAGACTACACAAATCAAATAGTTATCAGTCCTTTTGTTTATCTATAGGAGATATTTACAGAGATATGCTTTGAAAGAAATGCTGAAATTACATACCCTGTTAGACTACCGACTAGGTTCTGGTACACAGCAGTAAATCAAGCATGGCAGTGCAAGCATGGAGGATTAATAACCTCGCATGCGTCAGCAGTTAGGGGAGGAGT
Source organism: Protopterus annectens (assembly GCF_019279795.1). Classification (NCBI taxonomy): domain Eukaryota; kingdom Metazoa; phylum Chordata; order Ceratodontiformes; family Protopteridae; genus Protopterus; species Protopterus annectens. The sequence goes on along the minus strand of NC_056725.1, from coordinate 1,372,300,646 downwards.
AGAATTTACATAGAGCGGAGCGGGGTTTTTACATAGCACCAGACTAAGGCACCAGAGAAAAGGTAGGAAAATAAGGTAACTTATGTCACCAGTGATGTACAACTCACTAAATTATACTTGTTTGTAAATATTAATTCTGGGAAGATTAAGAAGTTGTAGCTTTGGAGGGGTAGTTTACTGCCATGTACTGAACCCAGTACGCTAGTCTTAACAGTATTAGTTAGACTATATTCTGTGTGGTGCTGTAACAGAGGTATTAACCTTATTAGTTCTGTTACAATTGTTGTCCTGCTGGTGGGTACAGCTTAACTGTGCCTGCCTTTTTGGTACAGTGACAATTCTTTAGGAGCGGGTCTTGAATTCTATCCCCTTTGGGGCAAGGTGGTCAGTACCTAAAAGGAGATACAACATATATATACAGTGCTAGGTTAGGAGTCTTCTTCTCTAATATTCATGCTATATAGATCTAGCATGACACTTGTTATGTTAAGCACAGACTGGAAATTTCACTATTGAATTATTCTATGATGCTTCAAGTTTAGAGTACGTAAATTAGAATATTACATGAATAAACAAACTGCCACTCCAACAAATAGTCGCTAATGTAAAACAATACAGCGAAGTAGTAACAACCCTCGCTAAACCAGTACAGTTCTTATCCAAAGTGAAATTCCCTAATTTTAGGGAAAAGAGTAACCCTTTGTAATCAAACAGCTCTGTTTTTAGTTTACAGTACTCAGTAATAGCTCGTTTATAACCTAGTGCATTTAGCAGACGCTATCAGAAAAATAACCAAGAAACTAGTGTAACATTTAGCAGACGCCATATAACAATAATTTGACCAACAAACTAGTAAAACGCCTCGCAGAGAACTTCAGTGCTCAGAGGTAGAGCGTGCATATGATAGTGCATTTAGCGTACTATCACAATTAAACTTAGGCGACCACACTGAAATGGTTAAAATACATAAGCGTAACAGCTACAGAGTCATAGTTTAGGCGCCAAGTTTTGACTACAGCTATATGCAGTAAAAAATGCTATAATTTGTTTAACTAGCACAGCATATTTAGCGCTACCAAGCTGAGGTAGATAGACTACACAAATCAAATAGTTATCAGTCCTTTTGATTATCTATAGGAGATATTTACAGAGATATGCTTTGAAAGAAATGCTGAAATTACATACCCTGTTAGACTACCGACTAGGTTCTGGTACACAGCAGTAAATCAAGCATGGCGGTGCAAGCATGGAGGATTAATAACCTCGCATGCGTCAGCAGTTAGGGGAGGAGTAGAATTTACATAGAGCGGAGCAGGGTTTTTACATAGCACCAGACTAAGGCACCAGAGAAAAAGTAGGAAAATAAGGTAACTTATGTCACCAGTGATGTACAACTCACTAAATTATACTTGTTTGTAAATATTAATTCTGGGAAGATTAAGAAGTTATAGTTTTGGAGGGGTAGTTTACTGCCATGTACTGAACCCAGTACGCTAGTCTTAACAGTATTAGTTAGACTATATTCTGTGTGGTGCTGTAACAGAGGTATTAACCTTATTAGTTCTGTTACAATTGTTGTCCTGCTGGTGGGTACAGCTTAACTGTGCCTGCCTTTTTGGTACAGCGACAATTCTTTAGGAGAGGGTCTTGAATTCTATCGCCTTTGGGGCAAGGTGGTCAGTACCTAAAAGGAGATACAACATATATATATATATATACAATGCTAGGTTAGGAGTCTTCTTCTCTAATATCCATGCTATAGAGATCTAGCACGACACTTGTTATGTTAAGCACAGACTGGAAATTTCACTATTGAATTATTCTATGATGCTTCAAGTTTAGAGTACGTAAATTAGAATATTACATGAATAAACAAACTGCCACTCCAACAAATAGTCGCTAATGTAAAACAATACAGGGAAGTAGTAACAACCCTCGCTAAACCAGTACAGTTCTTATGCAAAGTGAAATTCCCTAATTTTATGGAAAAGAGTAACCCTTTGCAATCAAACAGCTCTGTTTTTAGTTCACAGTACTCAGTAATAGCTCGTTTATAACCTAGTGCGTTTAGCAGACGCTATCAGAAAAATAACCAAGAAACTAGTGTAACATTTAGCAGACACCATATAACAATAATTTGACCAACAAACTAGTAAAACGCCTCACAGAGAACTTCAGTGCTCAGAGGTAGAGTGTGCATATGATAGTGCATTTAGCGTACTATCACAATTAAACTTAGGCGACCACACTGAAATGGTTAAAATACATAAGCGTAACAGCTACAGAGTCATAGTTTAGGCGCCAAGTTTTGACTACAGCTATATGCAGTAAAAAACGGTATAATTTGTTTAACTAGCACAGTGTATTTAGCGCTACCAAGCTGAGGTAGATAGACTACACAAATCAAATAGTTATCAGTCCTTTTGTTTATCTATAGGAGATATTTACAGAGATATGCTTTGAAAGAAATGCTGAAATTACATACCCTGTTAGACTACCGACTAGGTTCTGGTACACAGCAGTAAATCAAGCATGGTGGTGCAAGCATGGAGGATTAATAACCTCGCATGCGTCAGCAGTTAGGGGAGGAGTAGAATTTACATAGAGCGGAGCGGGGTTTTTACATAGCACCAGACTAAGGCACCAGAGAAAAGGTAGGAAAATAAGGTAACTTATGTCACCAGTGATGTACAACTCACTAAATTATACTTGTTTGTAAATATTAATTCTGGGAAGATTAAGAAGTTGTAGTTTTGGAGGGGTAGTTTACTGCCATGTACTGAACCCAGTACGCTAGTCTTAACAGTATTAGTTAGACTATATTCTGTGTGGTGCTGTAACAGAGGTATTAACCTTATTAGTTCTGTTACAATTGTTGTCCTGCTGGTGGGTACAGCTTAACTGTGCCTGCCTTTTTGGTACAGCGACAATTCTTTAGGAGACAGTCTTGAATTCTATCGCCTTTGGGGCAAATTGGTCAGTACCTAAAAGGAGATATAACATATATATACAATGCTAGGTTAGGAGTCTTCTTCTCTAATATCCATGCTATATAGATCTAGCACAACACTTGTTATGTTAAGCACAGACTGGAAATTTCACTATTGAATTATTCTATGATGCTTCAAGTTTAGAGTACGTAAATTAGAATATTACATGAATAAACAAACTGCCACTCCAACAAATAGTCGCTAATGTAAAACAATACAGGGGAAGTAGTAACAACCCTCGCTAAACCAGTACAGTTCTTATCCAAAGTGAAATTCCCTAATTTTAGGGAAAAGAGTAACCCTTTGCAATCAAACAGCTCTGTTTTTAGTTCACAGTACTCAGTAATAGCTCGTTTATAACCTAGTGCGTTTAGCAGACGCTATCAGAAAAATAACCAAGAAACTAGTGTAACATTTAGCAGACGCCATATAACAATAATTTGACCAACAGACTAGTAAAACACCTCACAGAGAACTTCACTGCTCAGAGGTAGAGCGTGCATATGATAGTGCATTTAGCGTACTATCACAATTAAACTTAGGCGACCACACTGAAATGGTTAAAATACATAAGCGTAACAACTACAGAGTCATAGTTTAGGTGCCAAGTTTTGACTACAGCTATATGCAGTAAAAAATGCTATAATTTGTTTAACTAGCACAGCATATTTAGCGCTACCAAGCTGAGGTAGATAGACTACACAAATCAAATAGTTATCAGTCCTTTTTTTTATCTATAGGAGATATTTACAGAGATATGCTTTGAAAGAAATGCTGAAATTACATACCCTGTTAGACTACCGACTAGGTTCTGGTACACAGCAGTAAATCAAGCATGGCGGTGCAAGCATGGAGGATTAATAACCTCGCATGCATCAGCAGTTAGGGGAGGAGTAGAATTTACATAGAGCGGAGCGGGGTTTTTACATAGCACCAGACTAAGGCACCAGAAAAAAGGTAGGAAAATAAGGTAACTTATGTCACCAGTGATGTACAACTCACTAAATTATACTTGTTTGTAAATATTAATTCTGGGAAGATTAAGAAGTTGTAGTTTTGGAGGGGTAGTTTACTGCCATGCACTGAACCCAGTATGCTAGTCTTAACAGTATTAGTTAGACTATATTCTGTGTGATGCTGTAACAGAGGTATTAACCTTATTAGTTCTGTAACAATTGTTGTCCTGCTGGTGGGTACAGCTTAACTGTGCTGCCTTTTTGGTACAGCGACAATTCTTTAGGAGAGGGTCTTGAATTCTATCGCCTTTGGGGCAAGGTGGTCAGTACCTTATTAGTTCTGTTACAATTGTTGTCCTGCTGGTGGGTACAGCTTAACTGTGCCTGCCTTTTTGGTACAGCGACAATTCTTTAGGAGAGGGTCTTGAATTCTATCGCCTTTGGGGCAAGGTGGTTGGTACCTTATTAGTTCTGTTACAATTGTTGTCTGCTGGTGGGTACAGCTTAACTGTGCCTGCCTTTTTGGTACAGCGACAATTCTTTAGGAGAGGGTCTTGAATTCTATCTATTATTAATTCTATTAATAAAATTTTATTAATATACACTGTGTTAAATGATGTCAGCATATATATTTCTGTCATTAAATGTAAATAGACTAAATAATATCATAAAGAGAGCAAGTATTAATAAATATCTTTCCTTGCATAAGGCAAATATAGTATTTATTCAAGAGACACACCCAGTATCATAGGATTTAAATAAACTTTTATTAAAGAATTACATTATGGTGGTTGGTTCTCAATTCAAACACAAAAGAAGAGGTGTGTTAATTCTTTGGAAAAAAGGTTTGCAAATTCCTGAGATCATAGACTCTTATATAGATAATGATGGAATGTTAGTGTTAGTGGTAATTAAGCTTGAGAAGAAGTATTACACTCTCATAAACTCTTATTGGATTCCCAGAATTGGTGCAAAAATGGTAAGGAAGTACCTAGATATTATGATTTTACTTTCTAGAGGAGAGGTGATATTAGCAGAGGACTTTAACTGTGTTCTTTCTACCAAAGAAACTCAAAACTCTAAATTCTCTAAACTTTATTTTGTAGCAAAACACTTAAATAATTATATCAATTCAAGGAATTTGAAAGATACATATGACATAAAATTACCCAGTTCCCTAAAATTTTCCCATTATTCATATAGGTTTGGGACACAAACTAATATCGATAAAGTATTAATAACTAGTTCCTTATTATCAAAATAGAGTCTTATTATCAAAAAATAGAGAATGTATCAATAATATCCTGCCCCCTATCTGATCACAATGCTATTATCTTTAATATAACTTTTCATACTGAGATCCTAAATTTTTCGCAGAGAATTACAGTGTTTATTACAAAAATAAAAGGCTTTCAAGACTGGATTTTGAGTGAAACAAGATCAGTTTATGGCAACAAATAACAATGGAGATGTATCAGATATGATTTTATGAGATACCTTAAAGGTTGTCATATATGGGAAAATTAAGAACTGGTACATGTTAAAAAGAAAAAATGGGACAAAAGGCTAACTGGTATTCAAAATGGAATTGATAACCTAAAACAAAATCTTATATCCAATGATAAGAACATTTTAGACAATATAAATAAATTAAATAAGGAATATCAAGACATTCAACAACAAAAACATTCTATAAACTTAGAAAAATTAAGTTGCACTCATACTCTATTAACCCTAAAAGTTTACATAAAATTGCAATAAGATCAAAATACTTGAGTGAGAAAAATAATATAAAGGAAATCATATATATAGAAAATAAGAGAAAATAAAAGTTTTAGACATGAAAAATATATTACATTATTTTAAGAAATATTATGAAAATATAGTCTTAATCCTGTTACAAATAATAACATTTTAGATACATTTTTAAAAGAGATCATTCCAGAGAAACTGTCCTCTGAAAGCATTGCCAAATTGATAAACCCTTTACTTTCAAAGAATTAAAGGATCAAATAAATAATTTAAAGACTAATAAAGTGTCAGAGCTAGATGGCCTGATTCCTGAAATATATAAAATAGTACCAGATAATATATTAAAAATCTTGTTAAATGCATTCCACAAAGTAAAAAATTCATCTAATATTCCACCATCATGGAGTTACTCTTTAGTTTCCCCTATATTAAAACCTGACAAATAACACACTTCTTTTTTTCTATAGACCCATCTCCCTCCTAAATATAGACTATAATATCTTTATGGCTATTCTAGTGAATAGACTCAACTCTATTCTCTCTGACTTGATAGTTAATAACCAGACAGGTTTTATAAAAAAATAGAAAAGTTCAGGATAGCATAGTAAGACTTTTTTCTCTAATAGCTATAGCAAACAAAAAGAAAAAGGAATTGATTATAATGAGTTTTGATATAGATAAAGCTTTTGATTCTCTTAGTTGGCCTTACTTATTTAAAGCATTACAAGAATACATTTTTTTCTCAAGATTTTGTGAACTTAATCAGAAGGCTTTATGAAAACTCTATTTCCTTTGTAAAAATTGGTTCTTTTTTATCTTCCCCTTTTAACGTATTGAAAGGCACAAAGCAAGGTTGCCCATTACCTCCTTTAATTTTTGCCCTTGCTGTAGAACCTTTTGCTAACTATATCAGAAATAACATAAACATCAAAGGTTATGATCTTAATAAGGATTTATCACCCAAGATCCAACTATTTGCTGATGATTTACTATTAACCAGTGGTGATATTAAAACATCTATAGACTACTTAGTTAGTACTTTGGACTTATTTGAAAGCCTTTCAGGTCTAAAATTTAATCATAATAAAACCCAAATGCTCTTAATAAATAAGAAAGCCACTACTAAAATGAAAATATATGAGCATTTTAACTGGGACACTACACATATTAAATGCTTAAGTGTTTCTATTAAGCCCAATCTTAAAGAAACAATCTCAATAAATTATCAATATCTAATTACTTCAGTTACTAATCTAATAGATAATTGGAACAAACTTTTTGTTTTACTTTTGAAGATAGACTAATATTAATTAAAATTATATTATTATCCAAAATTCTTTTCATTAGTCAGGCTTTGATTATTACCCCCACTTAAAAAATACCAAAAAGATCAATGATAGTTTACTAAAATTTCTCTGGCACCCAAAAAGCCAATAATATCCTTACAAAGACATGCAGCAAGATGGGAAGAAGGGGGTATTGGATTCCTTAATGTTGATTTATATATAAATGCTGCCATCATCACTACAATATTCATATGGCTTAATATCTCACACATATCATACTGGTAACTAATACATGAAAATCCATATTAAATAATAACAAAATGTCACTTGAACCTCTCACTAAAATAAATAGGAATATTTTTATATGATCATTAAAAACATATATATATATATATATATATATATATATATATATATATATATATATAGGATAAACAGAAATTAAATTCCTGTACTCTCATCAGTCTGATACTATTGAATTTTAAAAGACTTAGTCATTCCAACCACCTAACTAAAAGCCTATTAATCTCCATCTTTCCAATTGCTTTCACTAATGAATGTTTAATCACTTTTGATGTTAACAAAAATATTAAAATTTAAAGAAAGTAATTTGTTATACTGGAACTAATTCCTATCCAAAAACAAAATTTATTCAGCTTACTTTTTAATTGATCGGTACAGTTTACATAATAGCAACTGATTAGACATACAAACTTGTAGGGAATTCTTTTATAACAAAATTACATTTTCATTACAAATGCATGGTGATAATACACCTAAAATCCTGGACTTAATGTCTAATGTTATTAATGGTTCTCTAAGGGGCACCTCATTTATATCTTTGATTTATAAAACCATTAGATCTGATCTCAGCTTTACAGATGCCTCTTATTGGAACTACTCTACTAAAATAAACAAAGAAGAATTTACTACTAATAATAAAAAACTCTGTTTAAAATCAGCAGGAAGTACAACAATTTCTCTCTATTGGAAAATATATACTTGGAAGTTCCTTCATAGATGCTTTTTGACACCACATACAATTGCAAAAATACATAAAAAGAATGATATGAAATAGTGGGGATGTAATTTAGTAGATGCTGATTGGTTTCTCATGATTGTTGCTTGTAAAATACTATCCTCATTTTGGAGCAAATTTAGACATTTCTGTAAAGCCTTATGGAATGATAATTGTATAATTTCCAAATCTCTTATTCTATTTAATGTACTGATTCTAGAAGTTGTACTTAAAACCCAAGTTCATATACTATGGTCAATCCTAGCAACTGCAAGGAATATTGTAACAAAAAATTAGAAAATTGAATCTTCTCTCTCTTTTAATAATGAATTTATTTATTTAGCCAAATCATTATGTGATAAAGAAATTTCTACCATAAATGTGAATACAAAAAATCTAACACATAAATTAATTGGTTGGGAAAATCGCATTTACTATTGGAGAAATATTAGATGGTTTCCTGACTGTATATAAATGTATGATTTTGTTATGGACTTTGTATATAGTTTACTTTAGTTATGAGTGTAATTATCTCTTTGTTTAGTGTTCTTGTTAAAAATAAAAACATTAAAAAAATAGTATAAAATGCATTAAGGATAGGCCAGGAATAATACAAAAGATATAATTGCTCTAAGAAGAAGGGTGGCTTAAAACTATTTTTCATTAGTGGCCAAGCAGTGTAAGTATTCAAACTTTGCTGAATGTTCCTGCAACAGAACTGAAAATACTATTCTATGTATTATTACATATCTTCTTTCCCAAGATTAGCATATGATGAAGCATGCATTATAAAGGATTTTGGCAAAACCAGAATGGGACCTTAAATGCTTAATAATGCTTCTTATTGCCTTCTCTTTTATTTTTGACAGTGAAAATTTGCTTGTTCAGAAGGTGTTGCATTTTTTTTCTAAATGTATTTTACAGTTATCTTTTCAAAGCATGTGTTTTGTGTGCGTGTGCATGTGTGTGTGTGTGTGTGGGGGGGGGGGGTCATGTGTGAGCATGTGATGTGTGGGTGTAATTATATAAAAACGTACTGCAGCACTTTTCAAGTGTAAATAACAAACTCCTAGAAAAGGGTATTCACTCCTTACTGTATACAATACTGATTTGTGCATTTTTTTTAATTATTATTTTGTTCCTAGGCATGGTTCACTGAAATAGTTATTGAAGGAAAACTGAACTCACAATGCCTCACTTCTCTAAATTATTACATAAGTTACCATATTTCCATGGCAGTTAAAGCAATAGGAGAGATGTATGTCTTTGAAAAACAGACTGCCAGCATATCTTGAAGGTGAAACAATTTACATTTGATTATTAACACATCAGTGACTACAATATAATTGTGTAACTACTCTACTAGAAAACATAATGTGTAGTTAACTACCCAGAATGCTTTGCTGGGTCAAGTAAATTATTATCCAGTACTGAGAATGACATAATTTTGTGGATGAACTCATAGAGAAAAACAGTACAAGCACTGTAGGGAAATTTAAAAGTCCTACTTCATATGGATATGTAACAATTCATGGCTAGGCAGTGTCTTTCAACTAGCCATGAAACCCATGTACAAAAGAGTGTAGTTTCAGCAAACTAACTGTCCTGAGACTACACACATTTTGAGGGTGATAGGTATGTTAGAGACAAGTGACACAACTCCATATTTTTAAATTTTCTATATGAGATTGCAGGCTTGTTATAGAAGACTTGTTTATCAGGGTCCAGAATGTATGAAACAATGTCATTTGGTAGTGGTGGGGAGGTATTTGTCTTTAAAGAAGGAGTTTAATATGATTATGTTTTATGTGGAAATGTTTTAAGGAAAACATCTTCTTGAAACTAAAGTAAAAATTGCTGCATTTATCAGAGACAGGTGATAAATGTTGTGTAAAAAGAAATCTCACACTACATATTTGTAGTTTTATTATTCTGAACATTATTATGTGAAGTAATATATGTCTCTTGTAATTTAAAGTTTTGCCATTCTGATCTGGGTGCTTGGACCATGAAATGAAGATTGTCATCTCTGTCAGATTAAACCATGATAAATTAACTGTCTTTGTGCACATCATTTGCTGATGCTTAAAGCAGCCAAACTGGCTTTTTTTAAAACAATACACGAGCAGCAGTAATTAAAACATGTAGAGGTGATTTACTCTGTTTAGACCAGCAGAGCTTTACCTTGGAACAGGAAGACAAGGAAAAAAATAAAAATGGAATAAATGCTGACATGAAACTGCTTGAGGCGTGCCTTTCAGAAAGTAAAGTGAATGAGAATCAGTACTAGAATATTAGCAGTGAGGTAGCCATTACTCTAGGCAGTCAAAATAAAATAAAACTAATTTATTTGCATTATTTAAGTTAAAGTCTGTCCAATAAAATAATTTAGACTAGGTTGTTGTTGGCCCAGACTTCTGCTGAAAAGACACAACAGTTCTTAGTTTCCAGTTACGTACTACAGGTAATATAAATGGTGGTAGGATGCTAGGAATAACATGACATAAAGAAGATACTCTATCAGGCTTCACTGAATAGGCCACCATATGCTGTATTTTTTTCTCTCATGGGACATTGCCTGATGACTCCTCTACCTTTTCTAAATTGCCCCATTCATTCTGGGAGAATGGCATCTGAGTATTCCTGGCCAGGCAAGAGATGTGCAGACTATTCACTACTGGTCATGAATCTCCATCAACCATCCATTCCCCAGTGAAAGAGTCAAGTGGTACAGAGTGGGCCAGATTGCTGGACTTCTGAGGTAGCCTACCATCTTGCTGTAGGAAAACCTTCCTCTGTGGCTCATGAAAGCCAGCCTGCAGTCACTAGTCCCAAAAAGAAGCATACTAATTTCCCCTCATCTGCTTAGTGCAAATGCATTGTGGTAGTACACAGTCAGTCAACTCAGACTGCAGTGGAAGAACACATGGAGCTCCTGCTAGGTGTCACCAGTGTGGCAAGCGAAAGCAGCTTCCCTCTTTCCAAGATGTGTGAGCCAGCAGTGACTGCTTATGCTTATCCCCTCCAGGCAGCTCCTACAGGTTTGTGAGAACTTTGGTTGCCTGCAGCAAAGTCAAGGCTTTATTTCTCTATGTGACTGGATTGTGTAGGTTAGTGCATGATCTTAGTCAAAAAGCAATTTTGTTATGAGCAAGTAAATGGTCCTAACTGTCTGCTGATGACTCACAACCTGGTATTCTGTCTTGCCTACAAATGCAAGGGAGCATTATAACAAATATTAATGAGAGAGTTCAAGCTAAATTGAATTTGCGTGTTATTCAAAAACATTTTTTTTTCCTTTAACTTAGTAAGTATACACTAAATCATGAACCGTCATCAATCAAATAAGGCAGATGGCATACCACACACTGAGTATAGAAATTAATAAACTATAGCAAGAAACAGTAAAGACCATAACATTTGTGAAAATACACAATCAAAAATATACCCAAATGAAAAATAAAATGACAGATATCCTACAAAAACTAACCTTCTAGAGTTAAAAAGACTCATAAAATGGTGTAACACTGTGCTCTGTCATACTTAGCTATCAAGTATGAGTGCAAATCCTTCCCCCAAATGAGTTCCCAGCATATTCAGGAGGGAAACTAGAATCAAAGCTCTAATGCAAATAATGCAGCTGCAAACTGTGTGTCCTACATCCATACACATAACAAATAGCTTGACATGGAAAGCAGCCGCACTGCCGTTAATAGATAATAATGATGTTTGCACAGACATCTAGAGGCTGGGCGTAAATAACAGCAGCCCGTCAATAATTATGACATTCTCTCTAAAAATAAATTGTGTGTACATTGGCAGACTGCAAAGTGCTATTCACTGTTTAGAAAAAGAGCACTGGTTTTGTAATGAAGTCCTCCAACCAAAACAAAATAATGAAGAATAAAGTTGTCACTCTCAGAGCTAACCGATTTAATCACTTGTGAGACCTAACTGCTACTTTTTTGGCCATGCGAATGATACAAGGAACTAAAGAACCAATTAAACTTCTAATCTAATTGAATCACATAATGAGAGATCAGAACAGTGACTCAAAGTGCACACATTTGGACTTATTTATTTATCAGTTAATAAATAAATAAGCAAATATGTGTTCACATTATGACTGTTCAGTGACTCAAAGTGTACACATTTTCAGTCTTGGCTTACTTTCACAACCTAATGGTGTGCAGTAAGGTATAGCTATTTTTTCACAAAACTTGCAATTGTCTCCTGTTATCAGCCTTCTTTAACACATTACATAAACAGCAATACATGGAAGTTATGCAAGCATTATTTTATTATTCCTAGTACTGACAAGGCCACATCAAACAGTATGTTTAACACAGATGTCTTTGTTTTTTTAACTGAAATATTAATTTATGAATAACTGATCCAGTCCCTATGCCTTTTTAATTATTACAGTTGTGCATTCACCAACTAGAAGTCTTTATGGATGACAAGTTGCAAATAAAGAGGTTATCTTTCCTTGCAATTCTTTGGTTATTTAAATCATCAAATAACAACTTGAAGGCTAACAAGACTAATAACTTTATATATTTACCAATTACCATTTGGATGTTTGGTCGAGAATGTCATCGCAAATCCAATTATATTACACCATTTATATCAGAAACCCATTTACCTTACTGTAGGTACATAGATAAAGCAGAAAAAATAATGGTTAAAACAGTATTGTATAAGACTTCCTACCTGGCTGACAAGGATACAAACAAGCAACTCACAAACTGACTGCCTGATTGACTGACTGACTGACTGACTGACTGACTGACTGACTGACTGACTGACTAATAAAGCCACATTTGGCATCAGCGAGAGATATGTGCCATTATGAAAAGTGTGAGTTAGTAAAATAAAAACAAATCAATGCACTTTATGGTTGTACAGCCTTGCCTTTGAATCTTCACTTTGCATATAATAGAAAAATATTTGAAAGACAAGCATGTTTAAGTAACCACAACACAGAAGGTGTACATAGAAATGAATAGTGGCAAAAACATGCAGTCATTTTATTTGCAAATAGTTGTAGGTGATAGATGCAGTGTCACAACAAATAACTCCTGCAAACCTGAAGGTCACTATCACTTATGGGTGGCATATGCAACTAGCAAGGGGCACAGTAAATTACTTGTCCAAAATATATACTAAAAGAGGGCTCAACAGTGCAAGAAATGGGATATCAATATACACAAATGAAGCACAGTGTGCATTGTGTAATGCATACAAGTAGTTGGTGTAATACATGAATTCAGACAGCAGCTCACTTTGTTGGCAGCAGATGTCAGACACCAGGCAGCAGCAGTTATATAGTATGTAAGAGAATGTGGTAATGCTGATAGGAATTTCGGCACATCACATAGTTTTTGAATTGTAGGATGTTTGTAATCCTGCCATGACATGCCTTTGTACTTCTGGAGATTGAAGAAGGTGACAGTCTACACATAACATCCAATCTCAAGCATGATTATCACATGCTGATCTACATCTTAAAGGTATAGATCCTATCCAGCTGACACATGAGACTCATAGACTTTTGTGGTGATTATGGGACTGCTGTATTTTGCTTTGAGTGGGACATAATGCAGCAGTTGCCTAGTCTATAATACACCAGAAAGAAGACTGATAGAAATGTTTATACTTAGTGTTGGCCCACATCTTCCAGAGGAACTGTGTCTTGTCATCAAAATTTTGTTTTTTCCCCCCAAAACATTTAGCTAAAGAATGCATGCACATAGAAGTGTACTCAGCGACACCTCTGTGGAAAGATGGTGTCAGATACAACATGGCAGGTAGTTTGCAAAGAACATTGCAATCAATTACATCAGAGCCATATCGACATGCAAGGCCTGGCCCACCGTGTACATTACCAAATAATCTGCCCAAGGCGAAATCTGTCCCTCTTAAGGAGAGCCATTGGGAACTATTGCTTGCTGCATTCATAGATAACCTCTCATGACTTTTCTGTAGTCTTATATTCCACTTCTGTCTTCCTAGTCATAATGGTTTATTATGATAGACTTCATCCTATAAGTGCTTTTACCTGTAACAACTGCATGAGTGGTTAAAACTGAAGGTGACTGAGACATATAGTGTGAAATGTTCTATCCTACGTCTGTATCAGAGGTCTAAAATGTTGCCTGTACTGGAGAATTTATAGCCTCAGTATATAAATCACAAATGACAACTATCTTTACTTTTTGACCAAGGCCCACTGGTTGTATTGACAGGTTATCTGTATAATCACTGAGAGTTACTCCCTTCTTTGATGGCTTGACTCACTAGTTTTGGAGAGGACAGACCTACTGCCTGATCTGTAGGGAGAGGAACAGTATGTACCATAATAATATCATCTGTTGAGCACCTTTAAGTAGATGCTGTTGTTGTGGCAATGAGTGCAATGCAGAGGTCAGTGGGTGGTCATGAGGTGTCTTAATTAGCGAATAGCTGTCTACTACATGCTGGAAAGCCACAGTGCACCCCTCATGATATATTGTAGATTTATGGATACTATACCAGTATAACATGTACTTTGTGTTTCATTTTCTCTGCAGTAGCAGTAACTGCAGGTATATTACTGCAGCTCACTTTATCTTGTAGAAAAAGTAGAATGTTTGCAGTTCATTTAGGACCAAGACTATACTGCAATATTGGGAAAAAGATAAAGTTGTTAACAGCTGCCCTAGCATGAGACCCAATTGTAACAGCGCATGGTGAACCCCTCCCTCAATCACTGCTACGATCATGTCTCATGCTAGAGACTAACAGTGGACAAAGAACAGAAGAAGAAGATAAACAGCTTTGCTTATAAATACTGATCATGTTCTTGAACTGTCCCTGATTTTGTCTCATATTTTTGTTGAGGATAACAATCAGGCATTATAGTTTCATATTTCTTATTACTCAAAAGATATATATTGATGCAAAGCCTGTTATTGTATTAGTTAACTACTTAAGTGGATAAGAGCAATATGTAAAAAAAACGTCCCTGATTTTGATCCTTTGCCCCCTCATTATTTTTGAATTTGTTGAGAATATTTAAGCAAATAAAATGAGAGGTATGTTACTATCTGGTTGACTGCACTAAGTGCTTTACCAGCTTTCAAATCTGGAAAAACACTTCATGGTCTTGCACTTTTTTTTTCTCTGTAAGTGGTAACATATGCAGCAGGTAAAGCTACGCAGTCTACAAAGAATTCTGATCAGGTCACCAATCACAACCTTTCCTTTTGTGTTCTGAATGCCTAGATTCACCTATTGATCTTTACTCATGAAGTGAATTTCTTGGCATCCACATCTTGAACAGATAATAAACTAGTTACAATTGGGGACCTGATCATAATTATTTATAGCTTAGAGCGCCTGTGGCCATACTGATTTGACTTTGCACAAAGTGGTCTCCTTTTCTGTCTACTTTATGTTGTTGAAATTGCTTTCCTGTTTGGCTGTTGTACCTGTCTGGCTTCCTAGACCAGCCATCATAATGCTATTCCAAACAGTTGAGTAAAGCATAGCTGGCCTGGCATTACATCTATTTGATAGCTGAAGGAAACAATAATCCTGTTTAGTCTGGCCTTTAAGTGTATTTAACATTCTACCCATCCCTGACTTCCCTACCCTTTTTTCACCCATCACATGCCCCTACATGCCTCTATGGGTTCTCCCTTCACCAGCCTTTCTGTTAGCCCATTACATGAGGTTAAAGGAATAGTTATTCCCTATAATTTGATGCCTGTGTCTCCTTCCCTCACTGCTCCTCATTTTCAGAATGATCCCTTCTCATCTCCATTACACAATTTTGTACATGAATATCATATCCATCACCCTTGTTTTTCTGGTCTCAAGTGAGAAGAGTTCTAGTTCCTCTAGTCTCTGGTCATTTTCATTGCCCTCCATCCCATAGATTTTCGGATGAAAGTCTTCTTGGTTCTCCAGCAGCTGGATGCCTGTTTTCTTGTATAACTTCCAGAACTACATACAGTACTCAGTGTCTGGCCTGGCCAGGGCCTGTAGAGTACAAACATTACTTCACTGTTTTTTTTTTAATCTATCACCTTGGGGTTATATCCTAACATTCTGTTTGCTACTGCTAGCACCCTTCCACTCTGCTTTTGGTGGTCTAATCCAGGCATGATTAACAATCCATAGATTTGTGCTGGCTCTGCTGCCATCAGCTCCTTTATCATCCAAATGATAATTCCCACAAGGATTGTTGTGACCTAAGTGTATTAGTTTGCATTTATTTGTATTGAACCACATCTGTTGCTTTTCTGCTTACTTGTTCACTTTTTCTAAATCCAGCTTTAGACCCTTCCCACTATCCTCTTTTTTTAACCTATACTTTTGTCATCGGGGAAGAGGTGGTTCCAGTTCTTTTCTCTTAGATATGTCTACGACAACCATATTAGATGGCACTGTGTCCAGGACAGATCCCTGCAATATTCCACTTGTCACGTTTCTAATTTCTGAAATAATTTCTTTCATCACAATATTTGGTGTTCTAGCATTATACCATTCAGATCTCCGGCTCCTCAGTGTTGGTTTTATCTTTAACCCCTCCAGTTTTCCTATCAGTCTTTTGTGGGGGACATGCTAAAATTCAGGGAAACCACATTTTCTAGTACTCCCCTATCAAGTTATCATCTAATCACATCATAAAATTGAATCAATTCTGAGTAACACCTCCTTCTGGTCATAATCCCATTTTAACTGTTGTAATGAAGATTGTACTCTAGAAAGACTAATAGCCTTCCTTTTCAAACTTCTGTTCATGACTTTCCCTGCAACTGCTGTAAAATAAACAGATTTGTAGTTCCTCAGATTTTCCCCTTGACCTTCCTTGTTCAGGGGTACCCCAATTACTGTCTTCCATTTCTCTGGCACATCTGTACTAGCCATTGATATGTTAAAGATCTCCATTAGGGGATCTATCTAGACACTGTCAAGATTTCTATGGACTCTGGGAGTCTGCAGATATGGTCCTTTTGCTTTATCCTTCCTAAGGCCCAATAATTCCTTGTCTGCCTCCTCTCTTTTAATCATGGTATCTGCCTATTGTTGCCACCATTCTGTCCTGCCTCCATTCCAACTTAGCAGCTAACATTTTCTTTATTTTGTGAACATAGAAGCAAAGTATTCATTTGGAGGTACTGAATGAATACTTTGTTTTATTTTGTGAAGATGGACGCAACATATTCATTCAGTATTTCTGTTTTTCTTTTATCATGTTTTCATTGGTCATCCTTCCATTTTTTCTCAGCCTGGCCTGGTCTATTCCTCCTTTCTTCATTTCTGCGGTGTACCTAAAAACTCCCTGCTTCCCTTATTGATCACTTCTACTAACTCCATTTCAACTTTAGCCTTTGCTGTCCATCACTATCTTTGTTGCTTTCTCCTATCATTGTACTGTCTCTCCTTTGCCTCCCAACGCTTTCCTTTCCATTTCTTGCAGACTCTATATATGTCCATATTGCTGGCCTCCCATTTCAGCATCACATTTCTTTGAAGCCACATCGGACTTCTTTTTTGCTTTTTTTACTTCTTCTCTGCTAAGCTCTCTTAACAAGATTTCCTTCAGTGACCCATTCGCATAGCTTCTTTGTTCTCTTAATTTGTTCTAATTTGTCATTATTGTAACTTTTTACCTGATAACATATTCCTGTCACTTCTATTTTAGACTTGTCTTAAATTATTTTTTAACCTACTGAGGTAGGCAACTTATATTTTTCCAGTATTTTTTTAATTCCTGTCTTTCTTGTAATTATGTTTGTTCTTTCCATCATCTTTTTTTCAAAGAAATCTTATGATGTTATGGCCATTGAGGTGCTGCTGTTGTTTCATTATTTGTTATAAATGTTCATATGATGTAATTATTGGAATTTTTCTTCAGGTGCTCACCTGAAAAGGGGTTTTGTCCATATGCACTTTTCTGGTAAAAAATGCAAAATAAAAGAAAAAAAAATAGTTTTACTAATTCATCTTTAACCCTCTAAACCTGCATAACACAATCTAATTCAGTAAAATAACCATACCATAATCTATATGTTTACATGCTTATCTCCTCTAAATTACACAGTGACATGACCAGTGTTGACTAGACTGTATTTAATCTGGACTTCCACAACACCCTCTGAACTGGTTAGAACCAGATCTAGAATTTTATACGTTTTAGCACTTTGACTAAACTCCTCATGGTATACGACCTAAATCAATTACTCTTTATCCAGGAATTTGGAATCTCTCAGTTTTTCATGGCAGATTTAGATCATCCATGATAGCACCCATTTTTTATTCTTCATTTGCTTATAGGAATCAAGGTAAACATGATATGGCTAAGAATAAGACAACAAGAATAATCATTAACATTTTGGGAATTACTGAACAAAAGTGGACTAAAACAGGTTATTTCACATCAGATGATCATCGGATATTCAAGTGTGGACAATAATCTTGCAGGCAAAATGAAGTATCACTTATATTTAATAAGATTGTGTCAAAAGTAGTATTCAGATACAATACAAACAATGATAGAATGATCTCAATCAGACTTCAAGGCAACGATTCATCATTACGATTATACGAGTTTGTGCTCCAACTACAGGTTCTGAAGAGAAGTAAGTTAACTGGTCTTATGAGAATCTTCTAAGAATAAGACATACAAAGAAAAGAAAAAAATATTCCTATGGATTCACTAAATGCCCATTACCTGCAATGAAGAAAGACCTCATGATCTGCTTACTTGCATATTTCTGAGTCTCTGAATCACAATTAACTACTATGAACTGCAGATCATATCCAGCACTCTGGTAGCTGCATTGTGTAAGCACAGGTACCCTTTTCCCACAGCACCCCCCACCCCCCACAAGCACATGATAAAATACATAGACACACACACACACACACACACACACACACACACACATGCACACACACATTACATACCCCATACCTATCCCTGTTGTCAGAACATTCATTCATTATTTATTATTCATTATTTCTTCTTTTCCCTTGCATAGATGATTACATTCAGTCATTAATGGTGGACATTCAGGTTTCACACTACATATCTTTCAATAAATACATACTAGGGTGAAAGTCATCTGCTAGGTGGAGAGGTATGCTTATCATTTCTTGTACCTTCCCCACATATGACATGCCATGTTGCAGGCAGTACATAATGCCCAAGATCTTCAAAATATATATAAGTAAAAACACAAATGTTGCACTAAAGTATGAGTTAGTGCAGCAGACTGATGCAGATATCAAGGTGCATGGTTCAAGTCTCTTTGCCCCTATGATTTAAAAAAAATGCACTTTATATTATTAATTCCTGTGTTTAGTATCCCCCTCCAAAAAATCAAATTGTTCCCCCGACCCCCAATCTCTATACTGTTTTAAGTGCCATTATGGCACAAGAGCAGTATCCCTAGTGTCTAGTGGCCCCATCCCCAATGTTGCAGGCTCTGCTCATTAGTGTAGGGATGTGTGGAAGTATGACAGTCACCCCATCCAAACACACACACACACACACACACACACACACACACACACACACACACACATATACACATGCACACACACACACACACACACACACACACACACACACACACACACACACACACACACACACACACACATTCAATGGCATTCACTTTCACACTCAACCATTCATCTATATACACATATACACCCACACACCTAACATAACCCTTCTCCCTACTGCTACCGCTCAGGCAGACACACACTCACACATACACTCACACATGTAGCCCTTGGCATATGTGCATGCATACACTTCCTAACCCTACCTTACCACTAAACTCTCTGGTACTTAGCTCGACTGTGATGACTGAATATATTCTTTTGGCTATATTCACTACTGTAATGTGTTAGAAGTGGCCATGCTAATCAAATGCCTTTCTGGAGGTGGTTCCAGAGACAGAGAGGGAGAGAAAGAAATCATGGCTAATTAGTATATGCCTTCCCCCAGACTGCCTCATTACCATATATCTTGGCTACAGAGACACTTCGATGTGGTGCTACATGCCTTCATGCAAAAGTACCACACTAAAGCTGGCTTTGAATTAAAAAATTCAGCTCACAGGGGGAGTGGCCAATATGGTGAACAGCTAGCAGCATAAAAGTGTTGCTCTGCTTCCGTTTCAGTTATTCTGACAAGAATATGTTTGTTACAGTTTGGAGAAACTATTTCCATGATTAATTTTGTCTATCAAAATTAATTATGTGATAATATCCAGAAGAAAAATCAAGTTTTTGTGATTTTTTTTCTAAATCGTAGTCTTGTCAGACGTGTTTTAGACAGATCAAGCTATGAACCACTCTAAAGTTTCTTCTCAGGAGAGTTTGATGAAGAAGGAATTACAATCTATTCTTACAAGTATCCAAGATTTAAGTTAAAATGGATAAGCTTGAAAGCAAAATGGATAGTATAAAAGAAGACTGCAAGAAACAACTGAATTTATTAAATGAAGCTATTAAGAAACAATCAGTTCAGATTTCAACTACAGAAGAAGCAGTAAATGACTTAGATGGAAGGCTGCCTGAAAATGAAAACCATGGAGAATTTATCCTAAAATAAAATACTTTACTTTTGGAAAAGGTAGAAGCTCTGTAAAGTAGATCTATGAGGAATTATATCAAAATGTATTGTATACCAGCAAAAGAAGAAGGAGACAACATGGTACAATTTCTAAATAACTGGTTATCAAAAACTTTAACTCTACCAGAATCACTCTCTTTTGGTATAATGAGAGTCCATAGGTGTCTTTGAAATTCTTTTTCAAAAAAATAATCCATCCACTCCCAGATCTATAACTGTTAAATTCCTTTCCACTCAGGACAAAGCTTTGGTATTAAAGACAGGCTGGTGAAATTCTCCAATAAAAATGAAGGGAAACAACATTAGATTTAACAATGACTATTATTCATCTGTGATTTAAAAAAAAAAAAACATGCTTCCCTTTAATTAAGAGTTTTCAAGAAGTCAAGCATCAAATCTCAATTTATTTTCCCATCAAAAATTAAGATATTTCTTCCTGAAGGGCAAAAAACCTTTAACACACTTGAAAAAGCTTTGGACTTTACTCAGAAGAATATATTTTTGGACAAACCTGAAGAAAGGCACTGGTCCTTAACTAGTTTAAAGAGACAAGCAACTAGAAATTGATGGACAGCTAAAGAAAAAAAAACAGTAAAAGGTTTAAAGAAAAATGATGACTCCGTTTGTTTTCTGTTTCTATTGTTGTTTTGTTGTTCTGAAATACTACTTTAATCTTTTTCTGAGGAATAACACAAAGCACACGATAAAACCTTTTCATTTTTCTGACTGTACCGTTTAACAATAATAATAGGGATTTGTTTTCTTGAATTTTATATTCTTATGTTGAATTCCATTAAATTGTCCAGTAGTAGTGACTAGAGTACTATAAAACAAATTTGTTTTAGCTTCAGTAATAGTCTTTCTCTTTCTTATTTTGCTTTCAACACAAAAGTATAGTCTGTCCTCGCTTTATTTAAATACTTTAAGTACATATATTTATCATAAACACTAGGAAGGTTACTACTTTAATGAGATGTTTCACTATGTTAGCCTTTTGTTTTTCTACAGCAGTCTTTAAATTATAGTTGTCATTATGAATTATATCAGATTCTTAGAAATCTGCATTTTTTGTAGGAAACCTGTAAATGTCACTAACTTATTTAGTATCTAATTGTTATAGCTGGTGGGTTGTAGTATGTTTACATTTTCAGCCAAATTCAATAAAACCTACACAGCATGATGTGCACATAGTAGCACAGAGTTTTAGATTCAGTCAGCACCGTATAGAAGCACGCACCTCCACACAAACAAGGCTAACACCATGGCATGCTAATTACAGCATAAGCAGCTGAATTGTATGCTAATCAACCAATCCAACATGGAGGAGCTATTCAACAAGCTATAAAGCAACCATGTAGACTCAGTGCAGGTTTTCCCTGTGAATTTCAAAACCTATTGGAATACAGCCATGGAAAAGAGTCTACATGGAAAGAATGTTAGGGGCTGCTATTGCTGCTTTAATTCATTTGTATGTGCAACAGGCTGAAAATTATGCTGCTGCCAATAGATCTAGGCCAAGAAGGAAAAGAGCATTATGGCCCCATTTAACATATCACAACCTACATGACTCTAGAAATGTTAGAGCTCTACAGGGTGGATAGAGAAACACTAGAGGAACTCTGCAGCATCTGTCATCCTCAACTCAGAGCCAGGGCCAACCAAATGGAACACATCCCAGTGGAGACAAAGTTATGTGTAGCACTTAGAGTCTTAGCTACAGGTACCTTTCAGAGACCAAGAGGGGACATGCTGGGGGTGTCAGAGGCATCAGCATCTAAGATCCTGCATTGATTCCTGAATGCAATACTCCAACATGCCAGTGACCACATATAATTTCCATGTACTCCTGAGTAGAGGGCCAGAAAATATGCAGGAGTTCTACCCTGTAGCATGCTACCCTGAAGTACTGGGTGCCATAGATTGCACACATACAGAAATGAAGGCACCACCTGTGGAAGAAGGTAGGATCTATATAAACAGAAAGGGTTTCCACTCTATTAACTGCCTTGTGTGTAATGCCAAGGGAATGATCTTGAATGTGTGGTGGCAACCCTGGCAGTTACCACGGCTCACATATCTGGCAGACCTCCCAACTATATCAGATATTATAGTACAACAACTTGGAGAAAAACAGCTAGAAATCCAAACAAATACCAGTGAAAACACTAGTTGCAAAACAGATCCAAAAATAGGCACTGCTGGTGAAGGTAGATACCACAAATATATTTAAGCTTGGGTAATGCACAATATAGCTTTTCATCTGTGTATAACAGACTTCATTAGAATCTAAAATACACACATCAAATGCTAATAAAATAATCACAAATAATCAAAGTTAGCCATTGCTTGAACTCAGTGAAACACATCGGGAGCAGATCTTTTATTTCAGTAATTGAAGGGACAGAACATCTTTGTCAAACGTTTTAAACTTAAAGCTATTGATTGTGCTGTTCTATAGAACAGTTTGGGTTCAAAGTCTATTCAAATGTCTAAAGCTAACGGTGCATACATTCAAAGAGTCACTTTAAAGCCAAAGTATCTAACTGAAATCTCTCACTAAAGGAGCTCAGTAGGCAGTTGCTAGGGAGAAAAAGTTACAATAATGAGACAAAGTTTTCAGTAATTTCATGAGTTAGTCGAAACAACCAAGATAACTCTGCATAGGCTCTTACTCAGCATTCTAAACAGCAATAACATTAGTGAAACAAACTTTACTGCTCAGGTGCTCAGTCTTCAGATATCCTGCAAGGAAACTAACGAGTTAAGAAACTAGCAAAAGATAATCAAAGTCTTTTTGCAAATGTCATTTAGTCTGCATTGCGATACTGGTGTTTTAGGTAACAGTATTTACTAAAACTCTTGTCCAGGTTCATTAAGGTTATCATAAAGTGTACACTATGTGTACACAGTGTAACCTTTCTGAGTGAATTAACAGCATAACCATTGTGGAAGGCATGTTCTTAAATTCAGAATGTGTACACAATATCTACACATAGTGTACACTTTGTGATAACATTTATGAATCCAGTTCGGGTCATATGCTTCTCCTTCACAACTTTGTGACCACATACATAAAAAAGTCAAAGTATTTTATAGTCTAAACAACTTACATATGTTTTCTGCATGGGGTCAGTTAACAACCTTCATGCAAAGAGGGATATTTTTATTTCAGATACAGGCATCAATTTATAATACAAACTAGAGGACTGTGCAAAGTCACTTGCAGTTTATAAATTACGGGACAGGTTTTATTCCCTGAATGTCATTAGTGCTACAACATGTGTTCCATGAAAAAAGAATACTACCAGTGTAAGCACAAGAGTACAAATGTTTGCTGCAGCTGGTCAAAACAATTATTTCTTCTCAGCAGTTCATTATGCTGTAGTTTGTTCTCAACTGCATATGGTGTAAAGCTGCATATATTCACATTGCCCTTTGCATTTAGGTCACTGTACTGTGATAACCTACCACGTCTGTCTGCTTCTAGTCGCTAGCAGACCTCCCACTAGAATTCTATATTTATGTGTCACGTTACCTGATTATGCTAGGGATGAATGCAAATTTGAAACTAATTGTTGTCAATAAATCAGTATTCTGTAACTCTTTTAGCACTTACCAAACATTACCTACAGCAGTTTCAAATCAGTTATGCTTTCTGTCCTTCTGACCTCATATCAGTGTATTCAACATTAGTAGATTCGCTCTTACCTTTTCTTTTTGTTGCTGAATATTCCACGAAAGCTGCTCAGCAGCACACATCTTCTGGTTCCCTGGAGAGAGCAGAAATTCTCATCTGTGATATATATATATATATATTTTTACTGCATAGTGTAGTTTTAGTTTCCGAAATGTTTAAAAATGACTTAGTCCCCAGGTGGTATTTTCCTGAGCCCATTGAAACCCATTGAGAGCAGCTCCTTTATTTCAGCAATCAAAGGCACAGAATATCTTTGTTAAAAGCTTTAAACGTAAAGCTATCGACTGCACTGTTCTTCAGAGAAGCTTGATCTTTTCTGTCTGTCTTAGTTTTCCATGTTGTTTCAAACAATAATATTCAGATGTTGAGAGAAGGTCTTTAAATTTGCCAAAGTGTTGCAACTGACCTCAGGCAGCTGTCCTTCTCCATGTTTTTTTTGTCACTCCCAGACAGCACTAATGATCTTAGGTCACTTGCACTTCATAAACCTTTCTGGCAAGTATTGCATTCCATGCATCAGTTGCTTACTCTGCCTAGTAATATTTTCAGATGTTGGTCTGAAATTCCAAACTTCTAAATTTGTCAGTCATATCCCAGTATTCCGACCTATCCTTCTTCTTCAGGTTTACACCACCAAGCTGTGTTTGGTGATGACGATGATGATGATGGTGATGATAATTCTGTGTTATCACTATTCTCTCTGTTTTCCTTGTTTCCTCCAGTGGAAAACTTTCCAATTCTTTTAGCCTTTGTAGATATTTTTTTGTTCCCATTGTCCTTACCATCATGGTAACTCTATCCTGAATACATTACGAGTTTGATATTTCTGCCTAGATGTGGATTCCAGAACATCACTGTATCCCAGACAAAGAATTACCAGTGCCTTGTATAACTGGAGAACTGTGTCTGCATCTCTAGGATCTGTGAATCTAGTAATATAACCAGGACTCTAGTAACACGTGCGAGATCCCACACAGCATGAACCATTTTGTGAGTTACTCTAATACTCAGATATTTTAATCGCTGTCTGTGGGCCAGAATATGAGTAATGCATATTAGCATGCATAACCATTCATATTTTTTATAATGAATTGATGCTCCAACCTAACTTGCCACATGGCAAATTGCATTTGATACCCTGGAAGACAATTATCCCATTATTTATAATAATATCAGCATACCATATAGACATGGTGATGTGTAGATCCACAGGATATGTACAGCCTGGCTTGTCAGTAGGACACAATTGCATTATTAGGAGTGCCATCTTACATTGCAGTGCTTTGGCTGGGACATTATGAATCACTCCAAACATTATAAACAGTATTCATGATTTATTTGCATTTGCACCACAAACCATTGATGCCTGTGCTACTTGACAGCATATGCAGAATTTTCCATTCTGTTATTGCTCACTCAGGGCTATACATCTATATTTCTTTGTGCACTATATTTATGAATTTTGCCCAAATAAAACAGTTGTAAAAAATGAAACTGCAGTCACAAAACACAGCTCAGGAACCACTAAAACAGTTAGAATCCATTTAATATCAAAAAAATTGTTAAGTGCTTTCATGCCAGTAAACATCACTTCATCAGACCATGAAATAACAAAGGAACAAAGAATATATATATATATATATATATATATATATATATATATATATATATATATATATATATACACACACAGAGAGAGAGAGAGATAATAAATCATTTACAACAGCACATGACATTCAAACATCCAATCCTAAAATCAGATACAAAGAATCAAAATTGCAAGAAGATAAATAGTTACCACTCAACAGGTCAGGTGATTTCAAAATTGGTCTTAATGATACCTTACCATTAAGACCCAGACCTTTGCTTGCTTGTAGTTTAATTATTCATCTACTCTCATGTTGTTCATTTACATTCCTAAAAGCACCTAATCTAAATCCTTCTTCTAATAAATCAATCACCATAAATAAAAAAGTATGCTGACCATCAGTCTCAATAACATGTTTGGTTAAAGCACTTTTGTCAACACACTTACGAATACAATGTATGTGTTCTCTCATTCAGACTCTTAAAGAGCGATTCATATTTCTGTTGTAAAATGACAAACATGAAATACAATATGCTAAATAAACAAAATTTCTCATTGAACATCTGCTTCAACTCTAAAAATAAACTTCTTACCAGTAGAAGGGTGCATAAAATAATTCCTACTGTCAATATAAGAACACACATTACATGCTTCACATGGTAAATTTGCAGCAAAATCTGGCACTTGTGCTCTATCTAATCTAACTTTACCTTTATATATATTTGCATAGTATAGGTGCCTCTTTAAAGATTTCTTGTTCTTAAAACAAAAACGAGGCTACTCCTCTGCCCATTGTCTAATCTTTTCATCAGCTAAGAGAATTGGCCAGTTGTTTTTGATTACTTGACATATGGCACTTACATTACCAGTATAAAATAGAGAAACAGGAAGTCTCTGATCATTATAAAGATGATCAGATTGCCGTTGATCAAAGCTCAGTGGTGTAGAAAAATATGGTCTTAATTCATTCTTTCTACACCTATACATATCTATCTTCATAGTATTTAGTTCTTCCTTCTTATACCCTGTATCTAAAAATTTAAGTTGTAAATGCTCAACATTTTTGTAAAAATCATAGTCATTACCACTCAAACTTGACATCCTCATTCCCTGACTTTTCAAGATATTACTATCCCTGTTCAATACATTGTTCCGCAGACAGGAGTTCCTATAAAGACCAGTACTAAAAGATCTGTTAGCTTTCCTGCTAACTCTAACATCAAGGAATTCAATCTCTGTACTAGAAAACTTATAAGTAAACTTTTAAGATTGTAGTGGTGGTGTGTAAATATTTAACAAACTCCATAAGATGTCTCAGTCTTAAATGTATCTTACTGCAGAAGAGAAACATGATAAACCCCCAGATTTACTAAACTTCCGTGCAGGACTAGCTTACTCGTGCACGAAAGTGCCCATTTAGGAGCAGGATTGCAACGCTCCATGCATATTAATAAGGTGCGCTGCCCGAGCTCCTAGGCTTACACAGAGCATGTAGGAGTGCAGGGGGCATGTCTGAGAGCAGAGGTCTCAGAATAAACATGTCCCTGCACTGTAGAACAGCAGAAAATGGTAAGAAATGAGCGAGATAGCTCATAGGTGTCAGCATATCCCCACCAACAGTCCCCCATGTGTAGAACAGCAACAGTACATATAAATTAAATGAAGAAACCCTTTTATTTTATTTTTTTTTAAATCTGAGTACAGCTAACTGTAGGTGCGCGGGTGTGCCCAACCCTTAGCTACGGTTAAAGCAGCTTAAAAGGCTGAAGAGGATAACAAGGAAGATAGATGCAAATGAAGCAGCACAGCAATAGTGTAGTGGACAGAACATTTGCCTACTGAGCAGACATTCCTGGTTCGAGTCCCACTGCAGCACAGTCTATTTTACATGGCAAAGCACGTTATAACCAACATTTTTGTTGCAAAACCCACTAAATAACATATATTTATGAACTGGAATACTGCAGGAAATGCACATGTGAAGTGTCAGTGTCATAATGAATAAGGCACTGGTAAGCAGGTCTAAGCACAAATAAACAGTAGTAAGCATATGTAAGCACTAGTAAGCATGTTTAAGTGCGTTTGTGTGGGTGTAAGCACTGCCTACACAGATTAAGCAATGTGGAAGCTAAATGAGTATAAGAAACTGTAACGGGAAGTTAGCAGTGCTTACCACCACACAAACATGTGCAAACCCGCTTACAACTGCTTTAAAGTGCCTTAATAACTCTGTATCCAATGGCCCGTGTTCTGCCCAGCAACAAATTAAACAGCCTCTGCAAGGCTCAAACTCAAGACCCTGTACACTACAGTCACAGTAGTTAACCACTGAGCCATCACTGCAATGCATAAGATTGAGGTTTCAACAAACAAATCTTCACCATAGGAAAATAAAACTGAACATGTAAAAGGAATCTATGTACAGTGTGATGTTGTGTAACCTGCTACATAACATAAATATGTAAACTGGAGTACTGCAGTAAGGCCAGATGTGAGATGTTATTGTAATAAAGTGTTGAAGTCCCCAGGACACCATACAGTGCACGTACACATGAATCACGGGTACCAGACACATATATATAACATGTAACGAATAATAAATCAATGCCAAAAGGAAAATATAATGCAAATTAAATATTAAGCAACACTAAGCATTGCACAGCTCAGCTTACTTGGTGTAAGCAATGTGTAGGCTGGCTAACTCAATCTGCCCAGTGGTATATCCCTTTAAGCAATTCCAACATTAGGTAAGCAGGTGTGCCCATAGTTTAGCCTTTTCAAAACCATCCAATCACAAGAAGGAAAGTGAGGGAAATTGGGCATATTTAAACCCCACAGGTGAGAATACATCCCATAACTGGTTGCAGCTCCCTACTGTAGGCAGAATGGCTGGAGTTAGGGAAGGCACTCAATTTAGAGCACAGCACTGGGGCACCCAGGAGTCCAAATTCATGGTATGGCTCCTGATAAAACACCATGAGCAGAGACTACTGCAGAGCCAGTACCAGGGCTCTCAGTATAAAGTGGAGGCCTGGGACAGTCTTGCCCGTGACCTCACCAGTGCCACTGGTATCCCCCAGACTGGTGAGCAGGTCAGGCATCATCATGCTGACCTGAAGCGGCAAAGGGGGGATCCTTGGAGTAGTGGATCCAAGAATCAAGGCAGATGGCCGATGCCCCAGCACTAATTACTCATTCTACTATGTAGGTAATGATTGCCTAGCTTGTGTATACTTTGGGTAGGTAATGGCTAAATATCACTGTATTTCTCTGACAGCTGCAGATGAGTGGGCTGCAAACCAGCAAGCCCATGCTGCTAGGTTGCAAAGTCTGTGCTGCGAGGCAGGTTAGTAATAATCTTGCATGTATTTTCATAACAACTAATTATAACAGTTCTAGAAAGTGTTGTACCAGTATAAAAATGTATTGTGTATGGGATGTACTGAATAAACTAGACAATATGGCAGGAAGACTGTCCTATAGGCTGTGTGTAAATAAAGGTGTAATATCTTGTGAATAAAAGTATAACCCCTGGAGTGCTTGTGTACATTCTGCTTTCATATGTTGTTGTAGTGTTGCATTCTATAAATAGTACTGTTGTATTAAGCAGTGTTACCCACACTGCTGAACGCAGATAAAATGTGTAGGAAGTTCAGTATAACAATGTTGGAAGTCCCAAGAGGTCAGTCATATTGTACAACTGATGGAGACTTAGAAAACACTGGAATGCTTCACACCAATTCCCTGATAGCATAGTGTACTGTGATGTCACCTGTAATATTTTTACCACACACAGCAGGGGTTGAATCCCAGGAGTGGTAGTAAGTTATATGCATAATCATACCCCACAAAAATACAGAGTTTGTGAGAATGTTCAGCCAGTAAGCTGTATGCATAATTAGACCCAAAAACTGTACAGAATTTGCTAGAATGTTCAGATAGTAAGCTCTAAGCATAATCATAACCATCAACTGTACAGACTGTGGCAGAATGTTCAGGTAGTAAGCTGTATGCATAGTCATACCCCTCAACTGTGCTGATCTGTCCATCATGTCCAGATAAATGGCCCAAATCTGCTGCCCGTAACCTGTTTCCCTGACAAATCAGTGTGATGTTCCAAGAAATGTAGGCAGCTTTTACTGACATATAACTGATTATCAGACCTGTACATAGTCACAGAATGTATATGAAAATAAACCTGTCATTGTAGCATCTCACTCAAAGTGCATGACAGCTATTCTCAAAATATGTCACATTAACACCTACATCCTGTCAAGCCATGACCAGAGTGTGTGCAATAACAGATTGTTAGGTATGTGTATAACATCAACATGGAATCTGGGAGTATGTGTAGAATTTGTCAGGTAGTGTTAACAAAGATTTTCTCCACAGCTATAAGAGGTAAAAGGTGTAGACTGTAGGTGCAACACAGTTCACTTATATACTTGTCTACTAGCATGGAATCTGGGAGTATGTGTAGAAATTGTCAGGTAGTGTTAACAATTACTTTCTCAACAGCTATACCAGGTAAGAGGTGTAGACTGTAGGTACAACACTGTTCACTTATATACTTGTCTACAAACATGGAATCTGGGAGTATGTGTAGAAATCGTCAGGTAGTGTTAACAATGATTTTCTCAACAGCTATAACAGGTAAGAGGTATAGACTATATGTAAGACACAGTCCACTTATATACTCATCTACAAACATACCATTGTACAAAGTAAGGACATTGAGTAGTGTAATGATACATGTAAGGGACAGATCACTGCAGTGACTAAGAAAGTTGTGAAAACTACAAGGATATATTAGTTGTTAATTTACCTCTCTCTCTCTCACCCCCACCATATGTGCTACAATAACCTAATTACACACCTCAGTGGGTACGTGTGAACTCCAAACTTTTGTTGGGACATATGTCCTATTGGTTTATAAATATTCACATTTGGTTCTATGCATGAGCCATGTTAAAATACTCCCATATTGGTGGCCTGTTGCCATAAATTAAACCTGCATGTTGTTGTAATGGCCACTGTTGGCCCATATATGCATGTCTTCTGCTCGCCCTGCAACTGCTGTAAATCTGGTGTCTTGGGTTAATCAGAATACCTATGCATGCTGTTATAACTAATCCTGAATGCTGTTGACTATTACTAACCAATATATTTCTTATAACTGCAACAACATAGCTTGTATGGGAAGGCCAGATCCACATGTCCCACCTCAGCTGGCCATGGCACCGGGCACCAGCACATCTGGGGCCCCGCCTGGGACCTCCTCCTCCATTGGCCCTGCACCACCTTCAGGTGGAACTGCCACAGGTGATGGGGCTCAGCCCCCCCGGGAGCGGGGTCAAGAGGTACCTGTCACCAACCATCAGGTCCGGGCTGTGGTGTGTAGTGAGCTCAACAAGGAGATTCGAGACAAGCTATGCCAGATTGAGGACCACATGGTGCAAATAGAAGGTGAGCCTGACCCTCCTATCCAGTCCCCAGCACAGCCACCTTTAGGGCCGTGAAGGTGTAATGGTGACTGCCCATGGATGGGGACCTCAGTCCCACTGTTTCCATTTGGGGGCTCATGGGCTTGCGACTTTCAAACACCCCTCCCCATCCAAGGTGTTTGCCCCCCCACATGTGTCATATAGTACCCCTGCATGCATCTTGTTTGTCTTGTCTGTTAACCTACCCAACCTACCTCCCCAGATATACCTAATACCCCTCCCCAACATTCCACTCTCACCTGAAAAAAGGGTAATCTATTCCCACAAAAAAATCTCGCCCCACAGATAGCTGTCCATTTTGCACACGTGTCCACTGGACACATGTAATTCAGTCTAATTGGCATCACAACTTATAACTGTTTCCCTCACCCCCACCCAGGGGTTTGAATGTCCAAATCTACCTCCAAATTCAGTGTATATGTACAGCTGTTGCTGTAGAAGAAATGGGCAGCTATGGACCTTCCCTACACGCTTCCTGCACATCCTTGTCTATTTTCCATACTGTCTTTCCCTCTTTGAGCAGCTTTATTCACCACTTTCCTATCAACCCCTTTTTCTTTTCTTTTAAAGAAATTAGCATGGGGGTAAGCTTGAGTAATCACTTTTAAGCAGCAGTAAGCAGGTTTACACCTGTTTGCGCGGGGCTAAGCACTACCTACACACGTTAAGCAATTTAGAAGCTGAGTGTAAGAAACTGTAACCTGAAGGTAGCAATGCTTACCTCCACGCAAACCTGTGTGTTAGAAAAATCTACATGCTGCTTAGAAAATATATTTACATACTGCTTAGAAAATATATTTACATACATGCTACCTAGAAAAATATATTTACAATGTGTGCTGCTTAGGAAGATGTGCATTTAATCATTCAAACATATATGAATTGTGTGATCAAATATATAGAAAAATGTGTGCTTTAGTTAGGAATAAATGTACTTAAATCCATAAAGGTTAGGTAATGCATTTAATTCTGTCTTGCTAGATTAATAGAAGAAATAAACCTGCATATTATTGCTTGAAGCACAAGCTGCAGTGTAATCAGAAATTTGACCTTGGCAGCTTGCAGATGCAGTCTGGCTCATGTCTTTCAAGTAAAGATTATTTTGTAAAGTTAGAAAATAATAAATCTGTTCGCATGTATGTCCTCTTTCCTGCCTCCACCAGGAGAGCTATCTCTGATAGTGAAAGACAAAGGGAGACTTTAAGGAAGACATACATCTATTGTATTGGAACTAATCAGAGAACCTTGAATTGGCTACATCCTCAGGAGGTCATCGTGACTGACCAGCTGTCTGCAAGGCTGCAACATTCTCATGGGAAAAAGGACTTTTGAAAAACACAAACTCAGCAGTTATAAATTACTATGATGTAAAGACCCTGTCACTAGCCACACCAGTGAGGTGGGCAAAACTGATAATGAAATGTATATAACCAATGTGTCTTGGTCAATAAAGCAGTCAAAATTCTATACAAACTTTGTGTATGGTTTTGCCTCCTAATGTACATTAGCTTTAAGATGCTCTAGCTTTCCTGCATTATTGTTTGTTATTAATTGACATTGTGTTTGAATAACTCAATGATTTTTACAGTCTGACTCTAACAAATTTATTTAACATCTTGGTGCTAATCGTGCGGAATTCCCTTGGTAAGCTACAGGTCAGAATATATAGGTGGTATTGAAGTCTGCGCAGAAGAAGGAAAGACCTCCGACTGAATAAGAGGCTGTCCACTTATCTGATCTGTGAAAACTGGGTCCTAAAAGCCTATCAAACATAAGCAGGAGGCTGAATTCCTCTCTTTGTTTTGTTTTAGATCAGGGACCAGGTTACACTGTGCTATTGCTAAGGTTTGTGATAGCAGGGAGAGGTAGTCAAGTATTGTATCTTGAGTCATAGATCAGGAAATAAAGCAAAACAAAGTAAACAGTCATTCTAGACACTACTGTGAATACGGGGAATAGAGATACCACGTGGTACAAGAGAAAGGGTTACGTAACAGTTCTGTTGTTGTTTTCTCTCTCTCTCTCTCTCTCTCTCTCTTTTTTCTTTCAGAGACATGGGAAAAGAATGCACTAAAGGGTGAAGATGCAAAATATATGCAATTACAGAGAGCAGATAATGTGAGATATTTTGCAAAATGTGTTAACAACTATAAATTTGATAGTAAACTAGATAAACTTTCACTAGTTAAACTCCTTAAACAAGTTTTAATCTGATGCAGGGCGTCAGGCAAAAGAAAAACAGAAGCTTAAAAAATTCTGAAACATTTTTAGACAACAGAGTAAAAGGTCTAACAGACAGGATCTCTGAAAAATGAAAACTTAGAGTAGACTGGACTTGCATTAATTAATGCCAACAGGAAAATGAGACAGTAGATGGATATTATGCTAGATTATTAAAATGCTTAAAATAACAATTAAAAATATATATATATATATATATACATTTTTAAAAGGTTGCATTGCCTCTGTTAGTAGTTTTATTACAAGGCATATGATAAATCACTGAACTGAAAGACACTTTAATAGTAAAAAGAAAAAGGGCACAAGTCTTCACTGTTGAAGTATTTGTATTACAGTCAGGTAAAAAGGGTATCTAGCTAGGGACTATAAACAAAATAAGAAAGCAATAACAGAAGATAAAGGAGATGTGGACTGACTATATAATAGTGATAATAACCAAAAATCATCAGGAAAGGTTAATAAACAAAAAGAAAATGTGAATGTAGTAGAGGGAATAGAGGAAGTACAAACAGATGTAAAGAATAAAAATGAAAATAAAATTTTAGATTTAGCATTGTTGAGCCTGGAGCTCTACCTAGCAAATACAAAACCAGAAGTAACACTTCTGGTGGAGAAAGGTCAAATTCCTGTGTGACTCAGGAGCGTCACGGACTTTGATACACCCCTCAAGTTACCAAAACATTCTAAATCACCTAATTATATATTAGTAAAAGCAGCAAATAGACAGCTATACAGGGAACCACTTTCCCATAATATAGCAATAACTGACCCTGTTTCAGGTATGACTCAGAAAAGTAAAATTGTAGTTTTTGCAAAAATATCCAGTAAACTTACTGGGAAAAGACCTTGTGCAGATATTTGGCATAGCAGTAGTTCCTACCATGCAGGGTATGGAAGCACAAAGACAAATGAATGCTCTTGTGGTGTGATCAGAGGGTGAAGCCTATTATTGGTACAGCCAGGACCTAGTTATGATTGGTCCAGGGGCAGTAACCAAAGAACTGATAAACGTAGCCATCAGTAAGGTACCCTCCTTGACACTGATCAGCGGCACTTGTTACATTGTACTCCATACTACTGTAGCACACCAGGACCTAATAAAAATATAAGTAAAAATCCTGCTGACAAATTAATATTACAAACTTTATGCTGGGATACTGAAACAGTGTAGTAAGCTGTTCATTACCTCAAGAGTTCATGAGATTGTATAAGTCCAATAGACTGCCACATGTCAGCTTGACAAAACAAAAGTTTTAAATGGGCAGACTTAGAAAAAAAAGGTAACAAAATGGGAAAACAGACTGATTTAAAATGTCAGGACAAGGGATATGAAAACAAAACTGAATTGGTTGACACAGACACATACAGCTGTACACTTGCAATCTAGTAAGGACAGCTGATTAGCATTTTATTAAAAGAAAAGAAAAGGCCTTGTGTAAAATTCCAACAACTCTGTGGTCAACAGGCAAGTCAAATGTAGGGCTTATTCAAGCAGCAGGACCAGTTACAATTACCCCAAAGTCAGCTTTTAGACCACAGAAAAAAACAATACATTTTGGGAAAGAATGCAAAAGTAGAAATTAAGCCTATAATAAGCAGCATTACTCAAAAGGAGTACTGGTAGAATCTCCTGATTCACCATGTGATACACCCTATTTCCTGTTAAAAAAAACGGGGAATGGCAGATGGTACAAGATTTATAAGCTGTGAATAATGCAGTAATACCTAGCACCTACGGTGCCAGACCCACATACCTTGTTAAATTATTTAAAGCCACAACAAAAGTATTTTACTGTGGTAGATATAAGCAATGCTTTCTTTTCAATACCTATACATCCTGATAGTCAATATTGGTTTGCATTTACATTTCAGGGTAAAAGGTATACATATACCGACTACCACAGGGATATTGTGAGAGCCCAATAATATTTGCACAAAAATGGCTAGCAATCTGGCAGGGTCTACCCCACCAGAAGGTAGTCAAATTTTACTTTATGTAAATGACATCTTGCCCAGCAGCAGCAGTGCAGGGTGAATACAGTAGCATTGTTAAAATTTTTAGTAATACAAGCACACAAAGGAAACAAGTGTAAGTTACATACTTTGGGAAAAAAACACAGGTTAGATACCTGGAACATGTGATATTCAGTAAAGGTAAAATACTAAATAGTGGGAAAGAGAAAGGAAAAAAAAAAAACAGCAATTTTGCAAGCACCCAAACCAACAACTAAAAAGAAATAATGTCTTTCCTAGGTACAACTAATTTTGTTGGAACTGGGTACCAAATTATTTTACAATGAAAACAAAAGCAGAAATGGCTTTCTGCAGGTTGAAGCAGTTAATAGCTTCTTCATTAGTTTTAAGACTTCCAAGTTATCACAAACGTTTTTTTTAGACCATAGATTGTAAGCAATGGTACATGACATCAGTATTAAAGCAACAACATGGGGATAAGCAATGCCCCATAGCTTACTATTCATTACAGTTAGACCCAGTGGTGCAATCTTTGCCTCACTGTGTACAAGCAGTAGTTGCAGCAGCAATGGCAGTACAGGCTTCAGCCTCAATGGTGTTATTCCACCCTCTCACATTGAGAATGCCTCATGCAGTTGCAATAATTCTGCCACAAGAAAAAGTTGCATACCTTTCTCCTGCTAGACATATTTCATGTATGACCATACTGCTGAGTCAACCTCATATAAACAGTTAGCTTTACCTAGATAAGATCTTACAAATATGCCCTTGGATAATTCTGAGGTGACATATTACGTGAATGACTCATGCAGAAGGGGTCCTACAGGGAAAAATCTGGTGGGGTATGCAGTAGTTACAGACACTAAAAATTTAGAAGCACAAACTTTGCCACACAACTTGTATGCTCAAGCAGCAGAACTGGTAATTTTGACAGAAGCATGTATTTTAGTAAAAGGCAAAAAGTAAACATATATACTGATAATCAGTATGCTTTTCTACAGTGCATGTGTTGCACAATAATGAAGAAAATAGAGGATGATTACATCCAGTGAAAAACCTATTAATCATGCAATTTATTTTGGAGCTATTAGAATCTATTCAGTTGCCTACCAAAGTAGCTATTTGTAAATGTGTAGCTCATACAAAACAACAGGATAAGATTTCAAAGGTAATGCACGAGCTGATGCAGCTGCAAAGCAAGCAGCCTCAGACTCAGGAACTTTATTTTTAATGAAAATTACAGCCCTTTGAGATTTTACATTTAGACATGTTAAAAACAATGCAAATGCTTACTACAACAGCAGAAAAACAAAACTGGGTAAAACAAGGTGCAATTTTAAAAATGGACTGTACATTTCCAAAGGAAAAAACAATATTACCGTCTAATTTATTTAGTTGTTGAGCCATGGGCAGTCTCAACAGGGGATGGTACAGTTAGTAAATAAAATATTCCAAACATATGGATACATAAATTATACAATAAAATTTTGTGCAGCTTGTCATACTTGTAACAAAGCACCATGCACAAGGAGCATTTAAAACAAATTCGTATGGACTTCATAGAGTTAAATAAATGTGAAGGAAAAATACTGTTTAGTGATCATAGATATGTTTTCAAAATGGGTAGAAGCTTTTGGAATCACTGTGCTTACCACCCACAGTCAGCAGGACTGGTGGAGAGGTACAATGGGATTTTAAAAAAAAAAAAACAAGTTAAGAAAGTTGATGAATAAGACACAGAAGAATTGGATTTGCTGTTTACCTCTAGCATTGGTGAGCATGAAAAACAGTAACAAATGTAAAGATTTGATCCCCTTTAAAGTAGTATTTGGAAAGGCATATTATGTGCCTCAGTAAAAAGCTCTCATGCCTGCAGGGCTGGAGGCTGACAGTTCACTAGCTAATTAAATAAAGAAACTGTTATAAATAAGACTGTTTTGCAGTTGAACTCTTTTTCAGATAAACAAGAAACAAAACCAGAAGCCGTGCTGACCCCGGGGTCCTGGATTTGGCTGAAAGTCATAAAGAGAAAGAACTGGGCGAGTCCAAGGTGGGAAGGTCCGTACCAGGCACTGTTGGCAACACCCACTGCAGTGAAAATTGCTGAGAAATCATCTTGGGTTCATTTAACCCATTGCAAACCTGTTAAAAAATTCAGTTTGGACATACCACAGGAACAGGATGGCCAGAGGCAGAATAAATAAAAATGTAAAACAACCCCAGAAACATTGGTTCACTGGCCTACTGATCATACACTTAATAACTATGTTTGTAGTAACCTTTTTTGTTGTTATGGTTTTTCTTGCATATAACTACAGAAGTAAAATTAATAAAACGTGATGAAGGACTGGCTACAGACTGGCACCCAAACTTTAACACATACCTGGCTATGAAACGAGTTTATGTAGAGACTATGAACGTTTCAAATTGCTGGGTCTGTACTGCAACCCACAGCATATGGAGGACTTTTAATGTCTGCTGTCCCCTTGGGAATAAATGAAACTTGGGAAAACCTGTTATTTGACACAGGCACTGTGAGATCACAGGACAAAATTGCTTTATTTTTACCTGTTCACACAAAAAGAAATTGTATGAGTAATACCCTCCAGATGGGCTGGAGTAATGGTAATATAACAATGTCTTATAAATGTTACATTAAAGTCAAAAGTGGGGTACTGTTTGTAATACAAACCATGATTCATATCTGAGTTCAATGAAAACTACATTAAATGCAGTATGTGACAATCTAGTCTTAACTAAGCAATTGTCTATTAGGAATAGGAAAATGTTTCATGCAGGGATAACACGTATCAGTACCAAAGTAATGATTTTATTTGTGGGAAAAAGGCATATAAATGGTTACCTGAGAATTGGTCCGGCAGTTGTTTTTGGGTTATCTGGTTTCAGCAATAAGACATACTGCAGAATTACCTTTGGGTAAAATCGTAAGGAAAACAGCTCGAGAATCTGAAGGTCCAGTGAGAAAAGAAAACCTGTGAATCCAGTTGGTAAAATCGAAGCTGGTTGAAAAGGCCATAATTCAGTGAAAGACAAAAGTAAATTGACTCATATGAACTTGGGCAACAGTGTTATATCCAGGGCAGGAATGCCACCAGCCTATGGAGCAGTCAAATCGATCTGGGAGCTGAGGAAGCTGTCAAAAGTCATGAGCAATGCAACTTTTCCACCCTAGAATTGGTGACTAATGAACTGAATGCAATAAAAACTGTTGTGCTACAAAATCGAATGGCTCTTTACTTCACCCTAGCGGCAAGAGGTGGTACACGAAGAAGAATGCTGTGCGACATTCCAGACAACCAACATGAAATCAATGACCACCTAGAGGTAATTCAGCAAGTATCAGCAATGACTAAACCAGGCCCAAACCCACTGACGGACTTTTTCCAGAATCTGTTTGGGGGGGGTGGGGTTCCATCCTATTAAACATTTAATTGCTATTTGTGTGGGTATACTCCTAATAGGAACATGTGTTTACTGTGAAATTCCCTGCATGAAAAGATTAATAAAAATTTGTTGATATATCTGCTACTGAAACTCTTTACCAAAGTGTTGAAATTAAAAGATTAATTTCAAATGATGCTTTTCTGAAATATAAAACCAATGACTTACTTAGCTGAAAGTCCATGAAAGGAAAAGGCTAAGAAATGAACTAACACTGTTTATGTTTCAAATAGTCTTAAATGCATTAAAAGGAGGAGAATGTTAGAAAAATCTACATGCTGCTTAGAAAATATATTTACATACTGCTTAGAAAATATATTTACATACATGCTACCTAGAAAAATATATTTACAATGTGTGCTGCTTAGGAAGATGTGCATTTAATCATTCAAACATATATGAATTGTGTGATCAAATATATAGAAAATGTGTGCTTTAGTTAGGAATAAATGTACTTAAATCCATAAAGGTTAGGTAATGCATTTAATTCTGTCTTGCTAGATTAATAGAAGAAATAAACCTGCATATTATTGCTTGAAGCACAAGCTGCAGTGTAATCAGAAATTTGACCTTGGCAGCTTGCAGATGCAGTCTGGCTCATGTCTTTCAAGTAAAGATTATTTTGTAAAGTTAGAAAATAATAAATCTGTTCGCATGTATGTCCTCTTTCCTGCCTCCACCAGGAGAGTAGCCTTGTGCGCCTATCTCTGATAGTGCGCAGCTGAAGCAAGAAAGACAAAGGGAGACTTTAAGGAAGACATACATCTATTGTATTGGAACTAATCAGAGAACCTTGAATTGGCTACATCCTCAGGAGGTCATCGTGACTGACCAGCTGTCTGCAAGGCTGCAACATTCTCATGGGAAAAAGGACTTTTTGAAAAACACAAACTCAGCAGTTTTTATGAATTACTATGATGTAAAGACCCTGTCACTAGCCACACCAGTGAGGTGGGCAAAACTGATAATGAAATGTATATAACCAATGTGTCTTGGTCAATAAAGCAGTCAAAATTCTATACAAACTTTGTGTATGGTTTTTTGCCTCCTAATGTACATTAGCTTTAAGATGCTCTAGCTTTCCTGCATTATTGTTTGTTATTAATTGACATTGTGTTTGAATAACTCAATGATTTTTACAGTCTGACTCTAACAAATTTATTTAACACTGTGCAAACCTGCTTATAACTGCTTTAAAGTGCCTTAATCACTCTGTATTCAGTGGCCTGTGTTCTGCCCAGCAACAAAGTAAACAGCCTCTACAAGGCTCGAACTCAGGACCATACACACCATGATTTACCACTAAGCCATGCCAGATATACATAAATCTGATGTTTTCAGAAACATAACATCTCGCCCAGTCATGCAACAGTACAGAGAATGTATACCAACATCTAGATGCATGTGTTTGTGTAAATATATTATCTTAATAGATACAACATATCTATATGCAAGCCCCCCTGCACCTCCTGCTCTTTAAATATACCAACTCTGAGATTGCACTACAGTGCAGTAAAGGGAAATATTCCCTTTCTGCACTATAGTGTGGTCTCATAGTTGGTAAATTTAAAGAGTGGGGGGTGTGGGTCGCAGCCCCCCATGTGGGGGGTGCAGGGGGGCTTGTCCCCCCTGCTTGCAACAGTTAGTTTACTTTGCATGTTTTATTTTTTTCCATGTTCGAACTTCTGCAAGTTCGATTATATGGTTTCGACCATATAGGGTTCGAACTTGTTGAAATTCAATCATGTAATAGGAATCCGTTGTACCTCAGCCTCCATAGTCCCACCTTTGTAGTGCAACGGGATGTCAGGCATGTAGAGCAGGTATATTAGCAGACTATTGCAACTGTAATAGGGATTGTCTTCAAAGACATGGTGTGTGTGGGAGGTCACATCTGCTTTTCACATGTGCGCCACTGGCTACTGACAGACATCCTAAGGACATCATAGTACAGTACCGCTGCAAGCACGTAATGCTCCTGTGGACTACAGCCGAGATATTGGCCGATAGATGTGGACATTCTGACACACTCTGTACAGTCCAGAGGTGTACACAGAACTCCTCAGTGCAGAACATGTGGACCAAGCCTGACAATATGGATGTCAACAGCCATGTAGATGGGTAACACATAGTGACTGGTATTAATTCACCCCCATAGGTTATGCATTCACACACCTCCATCTGTCCTGACACATAATAACTGCTGGTACAGAGGTGCCATGGTGGCCACATACTACCCACTAGATATTGACATACATCTGTACAGCATCCCACCACTCTGTCTGACATACAGACTGTTAAGGGAAGCCTGGCAGCAGTACATCTGGAAAGTATCTGGACATGACACCTTGCTGGGTAAGTACACTAAGCTGCTAGGCATGTAACAAAGCACTGTGCAGGCTACAGGAAGACTGGCTCAACACTGGCCTACATCTCCTATGGGGGAATGCACATGTACCTACATATATAGCAGGCTCTACAGGCATGTCACAGCACAAGTTAAGATACACCTGTGTGAAAGTGCATAACCACAACCAGTGTGAACACAGCCACAGCCACATATGGTAAGCTAGCATAATATTATAGTATATGGTCTATCTGTTCAACCCCATCCTCATATGTGCCAATCACATACTAACCCAACATATACTGAGCTGCTACACAGTGTGGTCTGATGGCCATCTGTGGTATGGGGCATGTGTTTGTATGGCCCTACAAACATGTAAGCCAATATTGTAGCATACAGTGGAGCAGCATGTAACATCAGATAGGACGGGACCTAAGACGATGACATCTACCACAGTCTGTACACAGGCCAAGGTACCTATTAACAATACACACACTGTTGGCAATCACCATAAGTACACAGACCTCAGTACTGTACAAACAACCACAGAATGTCCAGTTCATGTCCTCAAATATAACCCCTGCTGTACATAACATGTGTAGCAGTCTGATATCTCAGTGGCTTGTTATCAGATATGATGACACTAATGATGGTGTATAGCACATATGATGACACTAATGATGGTGTACAGCACATATGCACCTCTTAATGCACGACATATGTACAAAGGTTGACAGAGTTATGGCTGGAAGCACATACACAGGGCCAGTATTGACATGTTGCTGTGATAACCTCATACATTTACTGTTGTAACAGGGTTTGTTGCAACATATGTCCTATGAGGGATATGAGGTCAGTAACTGTCACGGCTTGCACCATATACAGACTGCAATCCTCACACTACCTTCTGCAGTTCTCAGATAGATGCTCTGTGGGTGACACATGAAACCAAAGGCACAACATACTGCCTAGTCTGCAGATGACCCTACAGATGGGGATTCCTCATAAACATAGAACTGACATGGCAGGTATTATAATATGTAGGACAGCCATATCCACACACACACTGTTAAACCAACATTACTCCAAATGCAGTATAGCTGCCCTGTTTCCACAGTGTATGTTGTTAGAGGTGAATCCCCAATCCAAACACAAATTCCACGCACTTTACCAGTTGCCTTTTATTAAACGATCTGGTACCTCGGCCTTTCACCTTCAAAGGATCACACAAAGTGTATATTTTATCATGTATATATATATATATATATATATATATATATATATATATATATATATATATATATACACACACAAGTTAATAGCAATTATCACAAGCACCTAACATCAATTAATTAATCAGACAGTGATATAATCACAAGATTAAAGTGACATTTACAATAAATTAGAAAGAAGAACAATGTATCACAATAAACCACATAAAAATGTTAAACAACATGCATAATAATATAATAATAGTAATTATTATGGCATAAGTTAAATACCTAATTCCAAATTAAGCCCATGGGGCTTCAGAGTTTTAAATTTTAGAATCATTTTAGTCTCCAATTCAAGTAATTTATAAGAATAATTCCCCCCTCCTCCAATAAAAAATGGTTTACCCAGTACGCAAAATCTCAAACTATTTGGGCAACCACCATGTTTATCAAGAAAATATTGGGCCACAGGGCTAGTTTCATTATGGTTTCTAATATCTTTTAAATGCTCTAAGATACGAATTCTGACCATCCTTTTTGTTTGCCCCATGTACCAAATGCCTACACATGAACAACCTAGGATATACACTACTCCTATTGATCTACAATTAAAGTAAAATCTAGGAGCAAAAGGTATGCCATTAATCCTATTTACATTAATAACCCTCTCACAGAGACTACAGTGACCACAAGGATGTGTACCTAAAGGAAGATTATGCTTTTCATCCCCTTTCAAGAAGTTATAATTCAATAACTCTTTTAAATCCATCTGAGATGCTGTTTGCCAAACAGCAGATCTAGTTCCTGCTCTCAGTGAATGAAAAGGGCCAACACCAACATGATATTCTTAGATATTGGAGTGTGTTTCCATGCATTTGTCTATGGGAATGTTAACACAGTTGTTCCACATACAATCAGCTAGAGGAGGGCTGCAATTCATGAAAAGGCCATCAGCTGATCTGTAGCATCACTTAAAATGCACATGCTGCTTCCTAGGAAAAGCAGTTTTAGGTCTCCACATCCACCAGTGAGGGAGTGAGAGAGGCAGACAGAGGCAATGACAAGTCAGGGAGGGGTGGGATAGTAAAACCTAAGCATGGTTACATCACACACCTACCAGCACAGGGTATCAACCCCCTGCTGACTATGTAGTCCTGTCATAGTCCTATGAAGCTATTGGATGTGCCACATAGGTTACCTGTTGGGGAGTCCTCATAACATGTATGTGATGGTGAGTGA
Organism: Protopterus annectens; assembly: GCF_019279795.1. NCBI lineage: Eukaryota > Metazoa > Chordata > Ceratodontiformes > Protopteridae > Protopterus > Protopterus annectens. Next base: position 1,372,256,738 of record NC_056725.1, on the reverse strand, counting down.
CATCTGAAACAGAGATATGGTAGCAATACGGTAGGTGAAGTACACATGCCTGTCCGCATGAACAGGTTCCATCATCAACACAGGCACACTCTCACAGGGATGCACACATTGACACACTTGGCAGGGCCAGGGATACAGCTCATCACTAGTGAGATTGCCACAACACATTACTGTGCAGATATCACATGCACCACATGGGTCATATGGAGGTTATATGGGCAAAAGGTATGGGGAGGTGTCTGGCATCAGACAGCATGCTTCAGTATGCCACTGGGGGTTGTAGTGAGTGTGTATGTGATCATATGCATCATACAACACACACACAAACACACACGGTGCCAGTACTGACATGCATGGGTGCATTTCTGCATGGGTATGTGGTGGTCGACTGTGCCCGATGGCTATACAAGGCTAGACGATGGGTATACCTTGGTATCAGGTCACATGACAATGGTCTGCATTGTGGCTCAGGGCTGTGGTTTCTGTATTTGCCCACACAGGTGGGTATTGTATCCACCATCCAGTCAACTGGGTGACTATTGCGTGTGGCCAATGCTGTGCATCAATTGCCATGTACGTGTTCCTTAGTCCATGACATGGACAGTGTCTGGGATGTGCACACCTCCCACATGCATGTACAGTGACATGTGGAACTGTACCTGGGGTGTCAGGCTCATGTTGTGTACACAGATTATCATCAGATGTGCCAGTCTTGGCCACCTGTGGCAGGAACTGGTGATGGACAGCAGGTTACCCCTGCTCCTATATTGATAGCATGCTAATGACATTCACTGGTGTCAGTGGCATCTGTCCATATAGGGCATGTTTTCAGGCATGGTATGTCCTTTGTGGGTTACATGTGATGGCACCACAGGTGTTTCAGGTGTCCAGTGGGGAACATGGGGAAAGTGCACTATCTGCATGTATGTGCCTATTGGACAGATGGACAGGGTGCCATGCCCTTTGTAGACCACTGCATTCACTCCATAGTTACTGTCAGTTGCCAATATGCAGTGTACTACACACATATTGGCTGTTGCCTCGACATGTCTGTGTGTGTATGTGTGTGTGTGTGTGTGTGTGTGTGTGTGTGTGTGTGTGTGTGTGTGTATGAGACATGGGTTGAGAGTGTGCTGTGGGTAATACTGGGGTTGCTAACTGTGATTGCCTGGCCTTGATGTCACATGTATGAGCATGGATTTGCACTCCAGCCTCTCGGCTATTTCATATCTGTTATCCGTGTACAGTGGGCATTGTTATATATACTAGGACCACCATATAAGAAATTTGTCTGGGAGTAGAACCCCTACCTAACTAGCTTATTACACTACAGCACTACACAGTTATAGTACGCACCACAGAGATTACTGGAGTACTCCTTCCCCAAAGGTGTATATCACATTGGCTGACATTAGCAGGATTGCCAAAGTAGGCCATTTGAAATGTATTGAGTGTGACTAGCCTAGAATGCATTGCTCCGTACACATACATTGAAACACACACAAAACATCCACAACTGACATGTGTGGGTATAGATCCCCTAACAAAAGTCTATATCATACTACAGCATGGAGCTGTTATAGGATGCACCACGGGAATTACTAGAGCATTCTTTCCCCAAAGGTGTATTTCACAATGAATGACATCGACAGGATTGCCAAAGTAGGGCATTTGACATGTACTGAGTGTGACTAGCCTAAAATGCATTGTTCCCTAAACAGGAATTGAAACATATACTATAGATCCACTACCGACATGTGTGGGTATAGAATCCCAACAGAGATGTATATCACACTACAGCAGTACACAGTTATGTCACGGGCTACAGAGATTACTGGACTTCATCCTTCCCAGAGGTGTATTTCTAGTTGGATGACATCAGCATTCTTACCAAAGTAGAGCATATGAATTGTATGGAATGTGACTACCCTAAAAAGTATTGCGATTGGCACAGACACACACACAACCACTTACCAAGTCTGGGATTAGAACACCTACCTAACTAATTTATCATACTATAACAGTATACAGTTATGGAACACGCCACAGAGATAACTGGAATATGGATTTCACAGAGGTGTATTTCTAGGTGAATGACATCAGCAGCCTTACCAAAGTAGAGCATTTAAATTGTAGGGGGTGTGACTACCCTAAAAAGCATTGCTTTTATTTTTTTTTAGCCAATCTTGGCTGTTTAAGCATAGGGCAGTGGCACACAAATGGGATTGAAGGAAAATTAACAAACTAAACCTAAATTAAGCATTCTAACTACAATCACTATTCTGCTATGCAAGTCAATGGCAGGCAGAAGACAACATGGCCAGTGAGTAGCGGTTGCTAAGGGGGGAGGCTCAGTGTGAGACATGTAACTATGCATTAGCAGGCAATCCTATGCAAATTAGGGAATGATAGTGAATCCCAGTTTTTCCCACCATACTAGTCAGGTCCCAACAGTGCAAGAGTAGGAATAGATTGGTGCAAGCATAGGATTTAGCTGACATCATAGAGGGTATGTCAGGTATACTGTAAGTGGATTGGAGCTCTGCGGCCTTGGTTTGTTCCTAGCTTAGCACAGCTAAGCTAGGGGGTGTGTCTGAATCTGCCTAGCACTCTTTATATCGCCTAAGCAGGTGTGCCAATCACCTGGTTTTAAAGGTTTTAAAAAAAAGTTAAACCAGGAAATAGCAGCACAGTGCACATTTGAGCACTCTGTTTTTACGGCGCACCCCCAAGCTTAAACAGGAAGGTAATGGGAAGGGTAAACAGCAGTAGTAAGGTAATCAAGGAAAACTAGCTTAGCTGGCAGGTGAAATGTATCAGAATCAGCAAATTACACAGGCAGCACCCCAGAACACTACTATAAACCATGCAAACACCTTCCTCTCTGGTTTTTCCCACACTGTACACCACCAGTGTAAACAGGCGGGGAACTTTTAACACTCACAACAGCAAAACGATAGGGACTGCAGTAGCTATCATACAACAATTTGTGGAAGAGGCTGAAGGTGGTGATGATATGAATGTGTCCACCAACCCACAGTGAGGAGACAGAGAAGAGTGTACAGACCCAGGGTAACCTGCCAGGGGCTACATGAGCTGGAGATAGTGGAGCATTATAGGGTGGACAGGGACCTCCTAAAACAAATTGTTGAGCTGTGCCAGCCACACCTGACACAGAGAACTAACAGAGGGGTACCCATCCCAGTGGATACCAAGGTATGTCTAGGCCTAAGAATACTAGCTACAGGTATCTTCCAAAGGCCAACTGGGGATATGATGGGGATCTCACAGGAATCAGCATCCAGGGTACTCCAACAGTTCCTGGATACTACGTCAGCACGTCAGTGAGCACGTATATTTCCCCAACACCCATGAGGCGTTGGCTAGCAATATGCAACTGTTCCACCAAATAGCAGAATACCCTGAGGTAGTGGGTGCTATAGACTGCACTCACATATGCATCAAAGCACCACTTGGTAAGTGGGGTAGGGTCTACATCAACCGCAAGGGCTTCCACTCCATCCACTGCCAGGTCATGTGCGAAGCCCTGAGCATAATAATGAATGTGTGTGCTGGCTGACCTGGAAGCTATCATGATTCCCACATCTGGCATCTGATGCAGCTGTTCCAGAGATTTGCCAATGGGGACATCCGTCATGGTCATCTAGTGGGGGATGCTGGATATGCACTGGAGCTGTGGCTGATGACACCCATCAGAAATACACCCGAACAAGAACTCCATAATGAGGCACACGCAGAGACCAGAATTATAGTTGAGCATGTGTTTGGGATGCTCAAGCCATGGTTCCGGGGCCTGGACACATCCGGTGGAGACTTGCAGTACTCACCAGCTACATGTACCCAAATTGTCCTCCTATGTACCATGCTATACAATATGATCTTGTAGAAACAGCTGAAGCAGGAACAGCATGGGGCAGGCCCACACAGCCCCCCCCCCACCAATGCCAAGGCGTGCACAGGCACAGAGTGACTTGGAGGAGGAACAACCTGAGCCTGCTCCAGTAGGCAGAAGGACGCATGCCCAGTATGCCCTGGCCTTGGCAAAGAGGTGATGCATAGCACATACACTGACACAGGAGAGACCCAGAGAATAACACATCTCTCTGACTCTCACATACAGTAAAATGGATGCCAAGCATTACACTAGCTGTGCTCAACCATGTGTAGGGAGTGTACTATGTGCATCCGACATAGGCAGCCCTGCAGCACCACCCTCAATACTAGGACACCCACAAGGTAAATGACTCACAGATGCCAGTCAGGGGGGTTCACATACCCAACAACAGACACAGCCTGCAGGACAGGTGTAGACAAACACAAACAAAGGCTGTGCTATGACCTCTGAATGAGGCCTATGGGTAACCTCCCTCCCAGACGTACATAGATAGACTACAGTAGGTCAAGCAGTGGGACATCAGTTCTGAAGGGTAGGAAGTCAGAAACTAATATGTAGGTAAATAAAAGCGAAGATCTGTAGTACACTGTTATGCCTCTAGTCAGCATGATAGGTAAGACTACAGAATGAAATGGAGCTTCTGACATACCAGTACAGTCATAGCAAGTGTCAGGTGTGCCCCCCATTCTATGTAGACATGTAGTAACAGTCAGGTGTGTCCCCCAAATCCAGTGTAGAAATGACAAAATAGTCAGGTGT